>NC_091131.1:22506740-22806740 GCF_040183065.1 Periplaneta americana
GTACAATATTCCCGTCACGAGACATAATCATATACTTTGTCTTTTCGGGATTTACTTCCAAACCGATCGCTTTACTTGCTTCAAGTAAAATTTCCGTGTTTTCCCTAACCGTTTGTTTATTTTCTCCTAACATATTCACGTCATCTGCATAGACAAGAAGCTGATGTAGCCCGTTCAATTCCAAACCCTGCCTGTTATCCTGAACTTTCCTAATGGCATATTCTAAAGCGAAGTTAAAAAGTAAAGGTGATAGTGCATCTCCCTGGCTTACTGTAGGAATTCGTAACAAGCTGTTTTTTACGGTGATGGGTTGTTAGCCCTTCGCCCAACCCCCAAGCTGGAGGACCACCCCTTATCGGCTGTCCACGACTGCTTATTCAATATATTCGCAGCTACCCTCCATATCTGGAGGCCGTCTCCTCTATCCGCAACCTGAGGACGCGCCATGCTGGTAATACTTACCAGAAATTTGCATGAGGAGTAGAATTTTCAAAATTTGCATTTATATTTTCTTAAAAATTGCATAACTAAAAAAACAAGGGCATGATGAGAATGAAACTTTGGCAGTTCTCTTAAATTGATATGATATATATGTGTACCAACCATGGAAGATCTATTTAAAAAAAATGGAGAGAATTTCATATTCTCTATAGTCTCCCCCCCTTATACATCTAATACAGGGTTTAAACCACGGTCGGATTTTGCCACTCGACTTTTAAAAGTGCAACAAACTTTGAATGTAAATATGCAAAAAAGCGACAACCACATTGAATTTCAGAAACGAAAATGGTAATGGAGAAAATGAAATCAGAGATGTGTTTCAACTAATCCGAATTTAAATGAAATGCTACAGCAGGGGCTACGGTGCTACAGCACACTGATAATTTTTGCTCAAATAATGTTTTTGTAATGCCATAGTATCTGATCTGTCATTTAACAATTTCCCGTGGTTATATTCATGACGCATTATCGAGTGTTTAGTCTTCGCTCTTCGCTCTTTGGTGCCTCAGGGGGTTCGTTGTGCTATTCTGAACTTCGTATGAGAATGTAGACATTTATGCGCATGTGCGAAACTGAAATCACTGTTCTGATTGGCTATTTTTACGCGGGGAAGTGCTGTAGTCAGCTTCAGCACAACGCAGCATGGAGATTGCAAAGGTAAAGCGTAACGAAAGAATGCTTGTTTGTGGAAGAACTCGGAACTATTTACAATGTATTTGGTAATTCAAATATCAGACTGCTGCTGCCATCTACCTGTAGTAGGCCTATGAGGTTCCTCCTGAATCAGCTAGCAAGCGACGGAAAATGGAATCCCAGAAAATTGAAGCCAAGGAAGTATGTGACTGTATAATTCAGGAAACTACTCACCGTTTCCAGTCTTTAAGCTACCTAGACGCAACAAAATTGTTAAACAGCAAAATTTTTGAGAATTTTTCATATAATTATCGTGAACGCGAACTTGAAGCTGCTGTCAACAGCTATACTACACTGAACAAAAGTGTGTTAAAGACACAACTTTGAGTTCTACACGGAAAACCCGACTTCCAAAATATAGATGTTTGTTCAATTGTCACAATACATAGTCTCCAACAATTTACAGGATCCATTCTGTGAAGTAACGAAGTTGTTAAATATTTTGGTTACAACACCAATGACCACTGCTGAGCCAGAAAATTATTTTTCTTGCTTGAAACGCATAAAAACGATTTTTAAGGAACACTATGTCCGAGGATCGTCTCACTGCTCTTGCAGTACTGTCAACAGAAAAGAGTATGATGTCCAAGATGGAGGGTTTAATACCAGGGTAATTGACAAGTTCTGCAGTAGGAAGGACCGTCGTATGGACTTCATATTTCGTCACTAGGCGAGACTCAAATTAAGATAAATACATATACTGTAAGTGTAGGCCTATACAGTAGGCCGATATAGAGATTGTAGCACACTCATTGTTTTGACCACCAGCCGCTACTGTGCTACAGTAATTGCATGGGCAATGCTCAAAAAGAAATTGAGCAACAGATGTTCAAGAATGGATTTCAAAGTGTTGGTGGAATTCCAATTCGTGTAAGTTACCAAGTTAAGTGAGCAATTTCTTCCAATTGATTTATATAATTCCATCGCATACTGTAAATTGTGAGCGAGGTTTTAGTTGCATGAATCTTGTAAAAACTGGAATTAGAAACCGCCTTTCAGCAAAAAGAGTTAGCACTCTGCTAACAATAACTCTTGAAGGGCCAACTAGTAAAGAATTTCGATGTGTAGAGTGCCCATAAAATATTGTATTTTAATGTGATGTAAATTCAGCAGTAATTAATTCTAAACAGACCTACTTATAATGATTTACTTACATAGCCTAAGTACACCGTGTCCCAAAAGGTACTTTACAACTTTGACGTGTTGTAATTCGGTCTGTAATTGACATAGAGGAACAAACCATGGTTTATATGATTCACCAACTCTTGAAGTTTTTTTTCTGTTTTTCTTTTGTTAATCCACTTCAACATGCGCACCTCTGATGGCGCGTACAACGTCAAGGCGAAATTCCAACTCTGTCCATACTCTCCTTAGCATATCGATGTCAACTGAGGCAATGGCAGGTCTTATTCTAGCCTTCAAATCATCAAGGTCAATCACACGAGTTCTATAGACTTTATCTTTGACAAACCCCCACAAAAACAATTCCAGGGGTGCCAAGTCTGGGGATCTGGGAGGCCACGCAATTGGACCTCTCCTTCCGATCCAACGTGCGGGGAATGTGTTGTCCAGGGTCCGTCTCACTTCTAAATCCCAATGTAGTGGTGCACCATCTTGTTTAAATAAGACTGTTGGTTGAAGCTCAAACAGTTGTGGTATCGCATACAGCTCCAACATGTCTTTGTAAGTTGTTGCATTAACCGTTTGTTCAGCAAAAATGAATGGGCCTATAATGTGGGCAACCATCACACAACACCAGACATTGACTTTGGGACTGTCACGAATCACCTCCCTTACCATATGTGGATTGGTTGAGCCCCAGATTCCTACATTATGTGTGTTGACCTTACCGCACACATGGAAAGTTGATTCATCCGAAAATGCCACTTTGTTCAGAAAATTGTTATCATCATCAATTCTTGTTATCATCTTGAATTGCGTGGCCTCCCAGATCCCCAGACTTGACACCCCTGGAATTGTTTTTGTGGGGGTTTGTCAAAGACAAAGTCTATAGAACTCGTGTGATTGACCTTGATGATTTGAAGGCTAGAATAAGAGCTGCCATTGCCTCAGTTGACATCGATATGCTAAGGAGAGTATGGACAGAGTTGGAATTTCGCCTTGACGTTGTACGCGCCACCAGAGGTGCGCATGTTGAAGTGGATTAACAAAAGAAAAACAGAAAAAAAACTTCAAGAGTTGGTGAATCAAATAAACCATGGTTTGTTCCTCTATGTCAATTACAGACCGAATTACAACACGTCAAAGTTGTAAAGTACCTTTTGGGACACGGTGTAGGCTAGAGCAGGGAGCGTCAAGTGACTACACTCTCGTGCATACGTACAAGCCCTCAAGCCCTGACGTACGGCTGCGGGCAAGGGTAGCTGCTTCCACAGTGGCGGAGCTGAGAACTTGTATGTGAACCGAATTTGTGATAAGAATACACATTAATTTCAACTTTTAATTGAAGTACACTTTCAGTGTTAACTGCACTGTACTGAAAACAGTACTCTACACAATTTGGTACAGTTAACTATATTTGCATGTTTGCACAATAATGAAACAAAACAAAATATACACTTTTATACAGATTAACATACTACGAAATAAAACTGTTCACTGTTTGTCTTCTTCTCATTGCTATACAGTTCAATTAACAAAATAAAACAACAGTACAGACGTTATTATTCAAATACAATTCTCTAATAACAATACAATACATCAGAGATCCGCGGCGATTTTTGCAGTTTTCTGTTAGTAAGCAGTTTTTCAATTCGCAGAGCTATTGTTTTAGTACCACCCAATCGCAAACATGCTTTCATGTGTTCATCACTTAATTGGCTTCTGTGACGTGACTTTGTAAATTTCGTTAAAGAAAACAGTGTTTCGCATACGTAGGTTGTCCCGAACATGCTCAACGTTCTTGCAGCGAGAAGTATAGAAATGATTAATACATTTTCTGTTTTGATACTTATCCTTTAGCTCAATATTGCTTTGTAAATCAAGTATTTCTAATTGTAGTTCACTGAAAAAGGTGTTGCAAATATCTTAAATTGTTGTTCAAGTTTTCTAACATCCTGAAATCTACGTTCGAAGTCTTCGCATAATTGTTGTATTATTCTTCTAGCCTATATCCTTTCATGTCCAAGGCTTCTAACAGGTTTCCCATGTACATCCATAAATAAGCAATTTCATTTCTAAGTGCAAGAAAACGTTTCAGAACTTTTCCTCGACTTAACCACCTTACCTCGGTATGGCAGTTAATATCATCCAGCAGTGCCCTGAACTCCATGTGATGAAATCCTTTAGACCTTATGAAATTATTTGTTCGCACAACAACATCCATTACATTGCTAAGGTTCGTGTTTTTAGTATATCAATTTTCCTGGTGAAAAATGCAGTGCACCGGTGCCCCCAAGCGTCCTCTATAGGCTCCACCACTGATAGGCTGCAGTGTACAACTGTACTGCCCGCAGTGGAAGCCCTAAGCAGGTCTGTATGCCCTCTCGCGATCTTGACTCGACCTGGCGGAGCCTGATCTAGATTATGGTAAGACGGATTGAGAGTAATAAAATTCCAAGAAACAAATTACACAACTTTTTGTTTCTGCATACTTTATTAATTTTACTTCCTGTACAATTATTTATAATATTGAACAAGCTTTTCGCAATTCGCACAAATATAATTTTTCATTTGTGCATTTTCGCGAAAATTATTTATTTTCTAGCTTAAACCCTGATCTTATACATGCGAGTGTAGTGCTGTAGTTCCCTTATCCTTAGAAGAAATTAACTGAACTACAAAATTTGAGCACTTCTCGAACCAACACCACACGGATACGCAGCGGGACTCCTGTGATGTAGATCGATAAGCTGTGAGATGTATGGGAACATTCAATTGCATGGAGAAGAGAGCTCCAAAACTTACGAATGCAATAGAAATACTAACGTCACTACAACAGTCTTCGTAACAAATACAGTGGATACAAAAAGTATTTGCACACTCTTGTTTTTCTTAATATTTAAATAAATATCAAGGAAAATTTTATAAATACAATTGTAACAGGTAACAGTAGTAATATTAAGAGCTATGTACTTGATAAGAATTGCGTACAGCTACAAATTGAAATAAGGATCTGAAAACTTTAATTTATTGCAGTAAAAAAAGTATTTCCACATTAAAACTCTCAATGCATAAGTCCTATTTTATTGGCTAAATCACATCAAATGAAATATTTGATGTTATAGTGGGGATTAGTATGTGTATTGAAGGATAGAACACCAATAAGCGACAAGAGTCCGAAAGCATAAGAGCTACCAGAGTCCATGCGGGGTAGAACTGTTTTTCAACTTTGGCAAGGCCAGAATTGCCGTAGATTTGGAAAAGATCTGTCCCTGCCTTTTTCTACTGTGTTATTTGTGCAAGAAGTACGAGGAGACTGGAACAACAGTCAATAAGCCGCGAACAGGAAGACCAAAAATTCTTACACTTAGGGAGAGACGTCAAATAATTCACACTGTCATCAAAGATTCATTCCGAAGCGCTGGTTAACCTTAACTGCTGACATTTCTACAACGTCGGTCAAACAGGTTAATCTTCAGACATTCAGGAATGTTTTGAATTGTCCTAAATTCCAAGGCCGAACTCCGAGAAAAAAAAAAACCTACTTTAGTGAAACAAATAGGAAGAAACGGTTGGATTTCGCTAAAGAATACAAAGATAAGCCCCTGCAATTTTGGGACAAGTTTATTTTTTCCGACGAGGGCAAGTACAATCTATTTGGTTCTGCTGAAAGAAAGTCAGTGTGGCGGAGACCTAATCAGGAACTGAAAAAGGAAAATCTTACAGTCACAGTAAAACACGATGACGGTCATATCTTGGTTTGGGGTTGCATGGAATCCTCTGGGGTGGGAAATTTAGCAATAATTCATGGAGTAATGAATTACAGAATGTATATCGAGCTGTTGCGCCATAATTTACTTAGCGCAGAAAAATTGAAAATTATTATTTCCAACAAGACAACGACCCCAACAACACTGTTCAAACCATAAAGATGTGGTTGTTGTATAACACACCCAGAAGGCTTGTGACCCCACCTCAATCACCTGATCTGAATCCAATTGAGAATTTGTGGCACTTATTGGGCAAAGAAATCAGAAAACACCACATATCAAACAAGATAAATCTTCATAATGCTCTTATGGAAGAATGGACTAAAATTCCTCCCGATACAACAAAAAAAGTTGGTACACTCCATGCCACGAAGATTAGAAGCCGTGGTTGAAGCCAATGGATTGCACACAAAGTACTGGGAGAGACTTCTCTAGTTTGCTTGAGTTTATTATTTAATTTACTGGCTGTGCAAATACTTTTTTTTTTGACATCTAAAAATACAGTTTTTAGTTTGTAATTTTATTTTGTAACTATACTTACTTACTTACAAATGGCTTTTAAGGAACCCGAAGGTTCATTGCCGCCCTCACATAAGCCCGCCATCGGTCCCTATCCTGAGCAAGATTAATCCAGTCTCTATCATCATACCCCACCTCCCTCAAATCCATTTTAATATTATCCTCCCATCTACGTCTCGGCCTCCCTAAAGGTCTTTTTCCCTCCGGTCTCCCAACTAACACTCTATATGCATTTCTGGATTCGCCCATACGTGCTACATGCCCTGCCCATCTCAAACGTCTCGATTTTATGTTCCTAATTATGTCAGATGAAGAATACAATGCGTGCAGTTCTGTGTTGTGTAACTTTCTCCATTCTCCTGTAACTTCATCCCGCTTAGCACCAAATATTTTCCTAAGCACCTTATTCTCAAACACCCTGAACCTATGTTCCTCTCTCAGAGTGAGAGTCCAAGTTTCACAACCATACAGAAGAACCGATAATATAACTGTTTTATAAATTCTAACTTTCAGATTTTTGGACAGCAGACTGGATGATAAGAGCTTCTCAACCGAATAATAACACGCATTTCCCATATTTATTCTGTGTTTAATTTCCTCCCGAGTGTCATTTATATTTGTTACTGTTGCTCCAAGATATTTGAATTTTTCCACCTCTTCGAAGGATAAATCTCCAATTTTTATGTTTCCATTTCGTACAATATTCTGGTCACGAGACATAATCATATACTTTGTCTTTTCGGGATTTACTTCCAAACCGATCGCTCTACTTGCTTCAAGTAAAATTTCCGTGTTTTCCCTAATCGTTTGTGTATTTTCTCCTAACATATTCACGTCATCCGCATAGACAAGAAGCTGATGTAACCCGTTCAATTCCAAACCCTGCCTGTTATCCTGAACTTTCCTAATGGCATATTCTAGAGCGAAGTTAAAAAGTAAAGGTGATAGTGCATCTCCCTGCTTTAGCCCGCAGAGAATTGGAAAAGCATCAGATAGAAAGTGACCTATACGGACTCTGCTGTATGTTTCACTGAGACACATTTTAATTAATCGAACTAGTTTCTTGGGAATACCAAATTCAATAAGAATATCATATAATACTTCCCTCTTAACCGAGTCATAAGCCTTTTTGAAATCTATGAATAACTGATGTACTGTACCCTTATACTCCCATATTTTCTCCATTATCTGTCGAATACAAAAAAATCTGATCAATAGTCGATCTATTACGCCGAAAACCGCACTGATGATCCCCTATAATAATTTTGTAACTATATGCAATTTTATTGATTATATAACTTGTTCTTTCCATGCTGCTACTTACTGAACTTGTATTCAGAAAATCATCGTTATTATTTCTTTGAACATTAAAAAGACAAGGGTGTGCAAATACTTTTTGCATCCACTGTATGTGGTCAGTAGGTGATCTTCCGGTCCCGTACCGCCACTGCAAGGGGAGATCTCAATGACCGCAGCAGCTTGGTTGCATAATTCGCACGCTTCTTACATAATGCAGCTGAAAGATACGAGCGTCCGGCCACACATTAACGCACCAATCAACACCTTTCCTTATTAAGGCCTGCGCTGTAGCAGACACAGGAAACTGTCGTCTAAGTCCTCCGTAATGTCGCCCTTGAACATGGCTTATCTTGATCCCGAGTCCTATTGTATTACTTTAGATGAAGAAAGTCATTCTTTTTCCAGGTGGGCCTACAACATGACAAGACCCAGCCGCACATCAGTCAGCTGACGACTTCACAATAGACACGATCGGGATTCAATTCCGGGCAGATGTTGGAAGCAGTAGCGGCCAGTGACAAATTCTCAGTGGGGCCTGACGTAACTAGTTTAAGGGTATATATCCGGTGCTCTGGATTGGACTTCGGCGTAGCTCAATGGTGAGTGCGCTTGGGACGTAGAACCAAGGACCCGGGTTCGATCCCAGGCGCCGGAACGAATTTTTCTCCTCTAATATTAATTAACTACTTAAGGGTATATGTACGTGAACGACCACAATTATTATCAGAAAATGCAGACACTAAATTTTTTAAAATTTTATAAAGAAATGAACTCACAATTTGACAAAAATTATCAGACTTATCAGAACTTAAATATCTGATAAAAATATAAAAAAGGTTACTAATAATTCGACTTCGTTGAATTGCCACACGCAACATGCAACCAGGTTGCCGATGTACGGTAGTATAGAAGAGGTGAGCGACCTCCCGGTCTCGTAGTATAAGCAGTTCATGTTAAGAGATGTGTCCGGTCCAAATAGATAGAGCATTTTTTGGGGGTTATTTTACGACGCTGTATCAACATCTAGGTTATTTAGCATCTGAATGATATGAAGGTGATAATGCCGGTGAAATGAGTCCGGGGTCCAACACCGAAAGTTACCCAGCATTTGAGGGAAAACCCCGAAAAAGCCTCAACCAGATAACTTGCCCCGACCGGGATTCGAACCCGGGCCACCTGGTTTCGCGGCCAGACGCGCTGACCGTTACTCCACAGGTGTGGACAATAGATAGAGCAGTTACAGCTAATGTATACCTATGTAAGCACTTGTTTTTACATTACTGTGGTTAGAATAGTCAAAGCTTAACATTTGTTCAGTGCAGACAAGAATGCAATCAAACATACTACAATGAGAGTGTTGCTATTCCAAACAATTGCCCCTGGAATACCCTTACCCCCGCAGCCAGTCTTGACCTGTTGGAAAACGTGGTTGGATGCTGTTAATTATTATACAGAATATTACGGCAAAATAATGGAGGTAATTGATCCATTAGATAGCACAGACAGTTCCGCTGTTGCAGCTGTAAAATCATTGCCTTCTGATCAGCTATTGGAAGATATTCTGTTCATTGATTCTAATTTTAAAATAGTGTCCAAAAGCATCACCCTGTTAGAATCGTCTGAACTACAACTCTCAGAAGCCCTTAATATAGTGGATAAAGTATCACAAATCGTTATCCAAAATAACAATTCACTAATTTCAGAAAAAGTGAAATGTAAGTTGAGAAACATAATTGCTAAAAATTCTGCCTATTCACAACTTCGTGCTATAAATGATGTACTATCAGGTCACGACAAGACGTCTGAAGTTGGTGTACTAAAAAGTAGTGACTTCCCGTTCTTCATAGTATATGCACATATTACACCGTGTGATGTTGAACGTACATTTTCCCAATATAAAAACTGTTTGAGTGACCATCGAAGGAGGTTCACTTTGCAGTCGTTCAAAATGTACGTAACTCTTCACTGCAATGCACATACAGTATTCAAGGATGATGTGAGTATATTACATTAAATTTTAAGAGTTAATATATCTCACTACAAAATAATTGTGTATTTACATGTTTAGACATTTCATACTTCAATGATCATTCATTATATCTCTTGAATGCAGGATACAGGTTTTATTGTAACCGCAGTATACTGCTCAGTGTTTACATCAGAGGCATAAGTTACTCCATCCGTTGCACGTCCCCTTCTCATACAGTCTATACCGCGTGCGTAGTAAACCTTACGATTCTCGTGGCAATTCCACGAAGTCTACTAATAATATTTTTAAGAATTCACTTTTTACTTTAAATTAAATTTTCCAAAATTTGAAAATTTTCACACATAATATTTCATAACTCCGCAAACAGAGACAGAATTCTGAAATTTTGTACACTGATTTAACATAATTTATGCAAAAGGTAGACTACAATAATGCCCATTTCTTTGAAAACAGAAAAATTAGGTCCCAAAAGAGTATGTAAATTTTAATATTTTTTTACATAGGACAAATAAAAAATTAATTGCATTAAAATAAACAACTCTACATGTCAGAGAGTAATCTACTTTACGGAAATAAGTGTTTATTACATGCGGGAAAAATATTACAGATATCAGAGAGACCATAACAATGTTATGGTTACCAAATTATATAAGTGCAAAATTTCTTTGTTTTTATTTTTCACGCTCTGATAAAACTGGTTTGAAAAATATTATTTGTAATCTTTTTTTATACTTTTATCAGATATTTAAGTTCTAATAAATCTTGTTGTGATATCTTGTAATTTTTGTCCAATTGTGAGTTCATTTTCTTATAAAATTTTAGAAATTTAGAACCTGCATTTTCTGATAATATTTGTAGTCGTTCACGTACATATACCCTTAAGTAGTTAATATTAGAGGAGAAAAATTCGCTCCGGCGCCGGGGATCGAACCCGGGTCCTTGGTTCTACGTACCAAGCGCTCTCACCATTGAGCTACGCCGAAGTCCAATCCACAGCATCGGATCGAACCTTTATGGCCTGATTCCATGTATATCGACATTTTATATTAAGTCAACTGCCATTATACAAGGAGCGCACTCAGTTGAGTGACTTGGTGGCCGAGATTCCACAGTAATATGCACAGTAATCTATACAGTAATATGCACTGTTGCTCGAAGAATTTACGTAAAGATTATTTTTTTGGTGCTAAAGAATGCATCTGTTATGGTTACAATTAATATTATAGGAGAAAAATTCGTTCCGGAGAGATTTCCTACATGTACTTCTACTTTTCATACCATTTTCATTCCACCGCCGCTCAATTATGGACTTATATTTCAGTGTTCAGGAAGAACCTCTGTAATTAAGAAGTTAGTTAACCAAGGAATTTATATCATCAGCACTTGATTATTCTATATATCGATGGCTAAGAAGTTATACTTCATACCTACAAATATGGTCATTTAATTTAAAAGGCGATGTGCTACTGAAAATAGTAGAATTTTGTCAAATATTTTTTTTATTTTCGCACTGAAAATGTACGATTTCATGAGGAATATTTTCGTGAAAATTTTATCGCAATATCTTAAATATAAGTATACTTTTTATTTAGAAGGACACTCTTTCTCAATAACGGGACTGTCTCATTGGACAAAGCAAAACACATAGGCCCGGTTTCTTCAATCTTTGTTAAAATGCACCTAACATAGTGTTAATTAACTGTAAGTTAAAAGTATGAATTGCTGTTAAAAATATTGCGTTTCTTCGACTTTACATTTCACATTTTAACATTCTGTTTGTTAACTCTCTGTTAGGACCAGAGATTCTAGAGTTTAACCATAACCTATAACCAAGTATAGGCTCACTTCTGTTTTCTGAACTCTGACAATTGTGATTCTCGCTTGTTTCCGTTGTTTGATTCAGAGAGAATAGAAGTCTTTCTATTCTCTCAGGTTTGATTTCTGCGTCTTTCCTCGTCTGTATCACAATAGCGTGGAGCGGCGTATTGGTATTGCTGTTATGAAATGGAAAATACAGGAACAAAAAGAAATCTTGGGACTAATTTCTCTTCGTTCGAAGAAACCTTCTGCTGGAAATTATTTCGCAATATAAACCAGTTAATGAGAATAAACAAACAAACGAATCTAAGTTGAAAGCGAAAAGTGAGGCTTGGCAGAATATAGCCTATACCTTGTATGAACTTCTGGTCTGTCAAATCACAGAAATCACCCCCTCTGTTTATGTATTCATGGATATCATTTTCTAAATAATTCAGATATATAAGTTCAGCATCTAACGCACCAGCCATATTGGATACTTCTATGCTAACAGAGAGTTAAATGATTTAACTGCATGAAATTGGGCAGTTAAATTAACATAGGTTTTAACAGCCTGTTAGTACTAACAGTAGTTGAAGAAATGCTTCAACTGTTAAGTTTACAGTTAAAATGGAATAACATACTGTTATAATTTAACAAAGATTGAAGAAACCGGGCCATAGAGTGAAAACAAAATTGAAATTAGACAGGAAAGATCACAAAAAAAGAAACTTAGGAAACGAAAAGAAAATAAAAGAGAATATTAAGAACAGAAAAAGTAATAGGATATAATAAACATAGTAAACAAACAGATTAGATTTTAAAAGAAAAGTTCTTCCTTTTTTAGGAAACAAAGTATAGATGGTATTTTAAAATCGCAAGCGATCCTCCGATAGCAGATAGGGAAACAAAGAAAGAAGTGTTTGCTTCACCTTGTTACAAAAATATTCACCGTCCTCCACTCCCATCCCTACATGTTTTAATCACTGAAGGATGATAGCACAGATCTTGCGATTAGTTTTTGTTATGAAACAAGACAAAGTGTGTAATGTTTTGGTTGCCTCTGTCATGTTGGAACATCGCAGAACACCAATCTGATTCAACGAATCTTTCAATGTCAAGCAAAACAGAGTCGATTGTTTCAAATAATAACTAGATTTGATTCAGAAGATAACTTACATCTTTCTCTTTTTAAAATTAGTGTAAATGAAAACCCCGAGGAGTGCTGGCTGGGGAGAGGAATCAGTATCTGATCTGCAAAATACAGGTTTCAAAACTTGAAGGCTACGAGGATTCGTGAGTACGAAAACAAAGCCAAGACACGCTGCAATTAATTAATCTTCGTAAGCATATTGAACAATGCAACGGAACTTGCACATAAAAACGTTCTAAAATAAAGTATGACCACATTCACTCATTGTGATCCAACAA
The DNA here is from genome assembly GCF_040183065.1 of Periplaneta americana. Classification (NCBI taxonomy): domain Eukaryota; kingdom Metazoa; phylum Arthropoda; class Insecta; order Blattodea; family Blattidae; genus Periplaneta; species Periplaneta americana. Next base: position 22,519,863 of record NC_091131.1, read on the forward strand.
TAAATGACATGAAGAAATATCTGCACTGATGCATCCAACTTACTGACCAGTATACAAACTTTGATTCCTTTCATGGAACAATAATAAAAGGTAAAGGTATCCCCGTAACATGCCATGAAGGCACTTGGGGGGCATGGAGGTATAGCCCCATGCTTTCCATGACCTCGGCACTAGAATGAGGTGGTGTGGTCGGCACCACGCTCTGACCGCCTTTTACCCCCGGGAAAGACCCGGTACTCAATTTTATAGGAGGGTGAACCTCGGGGCCGTTCTGAAAGTTTGGCAACGAAAACAAATCCTGTCACCACCTCGGATCGAACCCCGGACCTTCCAGTCCGTAATAATAATAATAATAATAATAATAATAATAATAATAAACCGCATGGAGAAAGTGCGTATAAAAATAAGTTCATCCTAGAGAAGAATAAAGAAGTGTATGTAGTATTTGTGGACTTAGAAAAGGCTTTTGACAGACTGGATTGGAATAAACTGATGGGGATCCTAAAGAAAATTGGTGTGGATTGGAAAGAAAAAAGACTGTTCAGTAATCTTTAAATGAAACAACGAGTCAAAGTTAGAATAGGAGAAGAAATGTCAGAAGAAAGTGAAATTGGAAGAGGAGTACGTCAAGGATGTCCTTTATCACCTACCCTGTTCAACATCTACTTGGAAGATTTAGTAAATAACTGTTTTAGAACGAGGGAAGAGTGATAGTAGGAGGAAGAAGAATAAAGTGCGTAAGGTTTACTGATGATATGGGGTTGTTAGCAGAAGAGGAAATGATGCTAAAAGATATGCTACTGGAGCTAAATGACAGCTGTGAGCAGTATGGGATGAAGATAAATGCAAATAAGACGAAGCATGGTCATAGAAACAAAGATACAGAAGATAAACTTGCGAATTCTAAATGAGGGATTAGAGCAAGTGAACAGCTTCAAATAGGCCTACTTGGGGTGTACTATAAGCAGTGATATGAGCTGCTGCCAGGAAGTCAAAAGGAGGATAGCAATGGCCAAGGAAGCTTTTAATAGAAAAAGGAGCATTTTCTGCGGATCTCTGGAAAAAGAACTAAGGAAGAGACTAGTAATGTGCTTTGTATAGAGTGTGGCATTGTATGGGGCAGAAACATGGACATTACGACGAAGTGAAAGGAAGCGAATACAAACATTTGAAATGTGGATTTTTAAAATATTTTTATTGGGTTATTTTACGACGCTGTATCAACATATAGGTGATAATGCCGGTGAAATGAGTCCGGGGTCCAGCACCGAAAGTTATCCAGCATTTGCTCGTATTGGGTTGAGGGAAAACTCCGGAAAAAACCTCAACAAGGTAACTTGCCCCGACCGGGATTCGAACCCGGGCCACCTGGTTTCGCGGCCAGACTCGCTGACCGTTACTCCACAGGTGTGGACTTAAATGTGGATGTGGAGAAGAATGGAACGTGTCAAGTGGACAGACAGAATAAGAAATGGAGATGTGTTGGAAAGAGTGGGTGAAGAAAGAATGATGCTGAAACTGATCAGGAAGAGGAATAGTCATATGCGTTACAAGAACGGTATGTTGAAGTTTTCATGTTCGAGGAAAAGTTTGAAAAAGCGAAATGTAGTTGAGCTTTCTTAATTTCAGAGAATTGAAAGAAAACATACCGCTCGTGTATCGTACATTACTTTGTGCGAAGATCGTTTATTACGTACTTACCTGAAAGAGGAATTTATAATTAGTTGCAATGAAATCTCCATCTTGGCTTCTGTTCAATGACGGCAAATTTTTGAAAAAACAAAAATATCTATCTATATGTTGCTTTAAAATGTTTTCTGTGTTTACTATACTCCAGCAGGCCGTGATATACGTCTGTCTTTTTTTTCCCCCAGTCTATAAATGCGAACTTGAAACAAACGGTAAGGTTATGTAATGATTTAGAGTTTACTTAATTTTTGCAAATATTTAAAAACAATAGGCCTAATTAACAGTGCAATTTAGGTGAAATTGCAGTGGTAAGTTTCCAATTTATAATTATTACTATACTGAACGTCTCTAAAAATAATATGTTAAAAACCTAAAGCAGTAAAATCAATATGTCACTTAAGCGGTAAGAAGAGGGAAATTGTTATGTGTGTTAGGTTGGGAATACTGAATGTGGAATTTTAGACTTTCCGCGGATTGGTTTTGTGCGGAAACCAAGCAAATACGCACGATCTCGCACAAATGTAATTGGTTGGGTCACTGGCTGAGAAGAAACTGCCTACTGAAGGATGCACTGAAAGGAATGGTAAACGGGAGAAGAGTTCGTGGTAGAAGAAGATATCAGATTATAGACTACATTAAGATATATAGATCATATGAGGAAACGAAGAGGAAGGCAGAAAATAAGAAAAATTGGAGAATGCTGGGTTTGCAGTGAAAGATCTATCCTTGGGCAGAACACTAAATGAATGAAATAGCTAAACATCCGGGCTCTAGTTATCAGGAATGCTGACACCCTGCATTTCCGCGAAAAACTCGAAACCAGCACTGCATCAGTCTGTCGAATGGGACAGTTAAAAGAACTACCACTTAGCGCCGATTGTATAAACCATTTAATCTTAGATCAGAGGTTAAATTGATCCTCGTTCTAGCTGAACTTGGAATTTTGTGTTGTATAAAGTCTAATCTGAGATTAATTTTTCTCAAACTAAAGTCAACTTTGACTGAAGAAATTTCTCCGATTAAGTTATGTGATCCAAGTTCAGTTATTTCCTTTCTGTTTGAAATATACGAGTGACAGATTGTGCAAAAAGAATAACCATTATTATTAATATATATGGTAGATATATATATATATATATATATATATATATATATTCAATTTCTTGCCTTAATATACAAACATTCTTATATTTTATAAGGTTTTATCGTGTTCAGCAGTATCAAATAACATAAGCTATAATTATATTATGTTTATAACAACCATTAATTATTCATGGATATGATAGGTACATCCATAAATTTTCAATTAGCTGTATTACTAAACGAAAATTGTCGTTTTACAAAGTTTTATTATGTTTAGCAGTATCAAACACCATAACATGATAACAATTTGGGGAACAGTCAACCTTCTTCTTATCGTCCGCCATTATTTACAGCGCACAACACAAACCAGTATCTCCAACAGTGTGCGGAAAGTCGCCAAAAGTAGTTGGAAAGTCGCTAGATTTCTTATTATCAACAAGGAAAGATTAAATTTTGTCACTATGAGGTTCTAAAAAAGTCGCTAAATCCCTATTTAAGCAATATAAAAGTTAAAAGAAATTGTCGTCGAAAAAGAGTTAATGTCGCTAAATTGGCAACACTGAACAAACCTGTAAAACATGGCCCGCGCATCACATACTTCACCTGTTTATGCAATGTTGCCAAGTCCTTTTCACGTGAACTTAGATTGCATTTGAACCTAGGTAATTTGAACGCAGAAAAGTTTTATAAGTGTCTGAACTCGGTTCACTTTCCAATCTTCGATCAAAATTGATCTTTAGTCAGGGAGTTTTATACAATCGGGCCTTAGTGTAGTGCTGCTTCAGAAGATGAGATGCAAGACTCCACGACGACTCTGCCCAAGTAGCGTAATGTGACGGACAAGGCATCCCAGTTGCTAGCTCAGCTTCTACGCACTTCATCACCAGACAGGCACGCCCAGACAGCTCTTGCAGCCCTTTCTCCAGAACGAAATCTTGCTCTAATGAAAACTTCACTCCAATTTTGAAGGTTAAATATTGACAACCATTCTAAGGTCAAACACAAAACATTGTATTTCTCCAAGGTGCATTTAACACGCTTTAATTTAACAGTACTCGACAACAAACGCCTTCTGAAAGTTTTCAATTATCACATTCAATGTGACTTCACGTTTCCTGTCTATTTTTGTGTTGTGAGTCAGGAAGGTGCAGTTCATAAATACAGTATAACATATAAAATGTATGTTTTATGTTTAGCCAACAGTCCGAAGACTGGTTGGAACCTCATAAGCGACACCAATAAGGCATCACTCATGAGTAGAACTAAGATTTTGATGGAATTGCATCTTTTTTCTAGTAAGCCAGAAACATAGCTGCTTTAGTATTTATATGTTATACAGGGACATCACTTTATTTTTACCAACATTTTTAACATTATCCTGGCTATACTCGGAAACACTGTTGCCCCCTTCCATTACAGGAGTTTGATGTTACTAGTGCAATATGTAAACAAATCATTTTACTAGGTATAGGAGGAGAGAAAAAAGTGGTGTATCCATTTATGTTGTAGGGAAATACGATATTACGATTTTCAGTTTGATCATCACTTTTACGGAATTTATCAAAATACAGTAGAGTAGTAACATTTTTTTTGAAAAGCTCAACTTTTCAGGCGGCTATGTTCGTTATGTAATGTCTACTTTATTTAGCATATTAATTATTGATGTTAACATACAATATAGAGAGTGCATTTAAATTGAGGGGGTCATAAGTAAAGGGTTGTAAGTGCACTTAAGTTACTTTGAGAAAATGGGGTTTAAATATTTAAGCTTTCGTAAAATCGGTGAAATTTTTTTATTTAAATTTTAATGTGTGATGCGATTAAAATATCCCTTTGCCACTAAAATTTTAGATACTTTAGCTTACACTGGATGCACTTAACTCATGTTATTACAAATGTCACTAGCATTCCTTTGCTTCTAGCCACCTCAATTCAAAATAAGCTAATCTGAATTTTTAAACAAGTTGCTGAAAATGGTTGCCGTTCATTACAATGCAGGCTTCAATTCAGTACGCATATTATTAAAAACATTTTGAAGCATATTCTCTGAAATTGAATTTATCGTTTCTTGAATATAATTTTTTAGTACGATATTATTAATATAGGTTCTTTCTTCTATAGAAAACGCAATCATATTTATGAAACACACTATACACTGCTTGAAGACTTCGAATGCAACAGCGGCCGTAAGTTTGTGTGTCTGACGGGAGCAAGGAGATTAGTGAAGGGGTGAGAGGGAAGTACATTCAGAAATGCAGGTATAATAAAAATGCAAGTAAAAATAAAATGATGTCCCTGTATAATAAACTCAGTGTTTTATGACATATTTGTTTGGGCATTTTTTTTTTTTTTTTTGCATTTTTGCCTGTTTCAACTCATAAGAGCATCTTTTGTTTTATTCGGTCATTTTTTAGGCATTTTCATTTAATTTTGGCCGTAAATCCCTATTACTAATGTAAAATAATGTTTATTTCCTTTGATATTTTCTTCACATATTTTGTCCATTAATACCCATTATTTTGTATAATATTTTAATCGTTTTTCTACACAAATATTGTCATTTTAACGTAATACACCCCGTGCAATGGATCAGTCCAACCACCCCTTCAATATACACTCCTCTATACCTACTAGTTCCGGATAATAGTGGCCTTGTGATAGACTACGTAGAAACTAAAAGTAAAATAAATCCATGGCACTACAGCCCATGAAGGGCCAAGACCGACCAAACGACTGCTGACCTCACGTCCACATGCTGAAGCAGAGGTGAACGATCATACGTGGAAACTACATAAGGTAAAATATTTAATTAAACTGTACTACTTAGAAAAAAATGTGTAAAATTTAATTTAATTACTAGTTTAAATATTAAGTAGTACAAAAACCTCTTTTCCTACCAAGCCAATTATGTAAGATCAATTTTTAGGGCATTTTAAGGGCATTTTTGATAGATTTTTAGGTCATAAATGCATTGTTTTTAGGACTTTTTTCATGATTTATAGGTTATCAAAATCCTAGCCCTACTCATAAGCCAACTAAGCTAGGACTTAACGGGGTAGTGTGGCCAGTTTCTTTCCCCTTTCATTGCATACATCGCTGACTATTGTAGTTCACTAGTCAAACTTGAGGTGTACGTTCTTTCTCTGATACATATCGTCAAATGAGATGCCTACTGCCTGATATAATTATTAGACTTCGAAGTTCAGGTCCGGTGGAAGAGATAGAGATTGACTGATAGCGGAGTGTTGGACGGAGGTGGAGGAACAGGCTAGGGTTTGTTTACTTTTTCCGGTCTGGTTGAAGGTTTCGTTCGTACTAGAACTCAAGCTGGGACAGTTGGGACTACGTGAAGTCATTGCGATGTCGAGAACGAAATTCAATTGCAACAAATTTTTAAATATACATTGTTAAATTCTTTCCACAAAAAACTTGGTGTAGAAATATGTAATTATATCTGAAATGACAAAATGCGCCACAATTGCTGAAAAAAAAGCATAGCCTTAATTATGGACTAAAATGTACAATGACATGATTTTGAAGTACTGATATGGCCTATATTTAAAAATTATACCGTATAAATCAAATTAGAAATAGGATATATTTAGAGAATGTAATTTAAATTAGTATTAATATATTATTATATTTAACATAGCCTACTATATATTTTAAATAAGTATCGTGTTAATTTGTGATACCGGTACTTCATTTGATTCTTAGTTTACTCTATTTTCTTATCAAGTGAACCTACAAAACTTTCACCTTGCTTTCTTATTAAAATTAAATTCTTACTATTAAATAAATAGAATACTTCAGCTATTTTCATTTTAAGTATAATAATATTATCTTCGTTTCTTGATAACGAGTTTTACTCATACGGGGTTTAGGTTGATATTAAATAGAATATATTATTTCTAAATGTTTGATCTAAATATTGTTCCTTTTATAGTAATCTAATTAGTTTCAGACAAGTCTATTTCTATGATCTATGTTTTATAATTAATGTGTTTATGTCGCTTCTTTTACTTATTTTGTAATTTATGTAGGCCTACAGTTACAAATGGTATGTTTTCTGATATTCTAATAAGTATTATTATTATTATTATTATTATTATTATTATTATTATTATTATTATTACTTACTGCCTGTTAAGGAACCCGGAGGTTCATTGCCGCCCTCACATAAGCCCGCCATAGGTCCCTATCCTGAGCAAGATCAATCCAGTCTCTATCATCATATCCCACCTCCCTCAAATCCATTTTAATATTATCTTCCCAGCTACGTCTCGGCCTCCCTAAAGGTCTTTTTTCCCTCCGGCCTCCCAACTAAAACTCTATATGCATTTCTGGATTCGCCCATACGTGCTACATGCCCTGCCCATCTCAAACGTCTGGATTTAATGTTCCTACTACTACTACTACTACTACTACTACTACGGTGAAACGAACGTTGAGCGACTTCCGCCGATTTTGGAATAGACACCGACGCACTTGAACTGCCAACATAAAAAAACAAAAAATCACACTCAATCGCTTTCACCTTCATCTTGACGGGATAATAAAAGCCTAACCTAACCTAAGTGCGTCGGTGTCTATTCCAAAATCGGCGGAAGTCGCTCAACGCTCGTTTAACCTTATTATTATTGAAGAAGGATGATTGTCATTCGTACCTTAATTCATTCCGTTCATTGGACACAAATTTACAGCAAATTGTATTAATTGCAACCCATTACATTCATCCTCGAGGAGACTTCTTTTTCCTCTTGTACGGGGAGAGACCAGAAGGCTTACACTGCGACCTGAGGCTTATTGTGCTTACCATTCCTATTCTGTGAATGATTGTGTAGCAGAACGGGCGCGCTCTTGTACAAGTACAGCACGCCGCACCGTGGACTTAACTCGGGCTATGGTATGGATGATGATGATGATGATGATGATGATATGTGAATTAATGATAGTGAAATGAGTCTGCTGTCCAACGCCGAAAGTTACTCAGCAATTCTGCTTCAATTGGTTGAGGGAAAACCCAGGAAAATACCCCAATCAGGTAACTTATCCCAACCAGGATTTAAACTCGGGCCCGCTCCTTTCACTGTCAGAGCGGTGGACCTTGTACAGACGTTACACACAATCACACGGATTTTCTAACAACCCCTGTCACTTTTTTTTTAACATAGCTCAACTTTTTTGCAAGTACTTTAGCATGTTTAGTGTTAAATACACTGCGAAAAGCATAAAAGTGTATATCCCGTACTTAGATCCCAGGATATATCAGTAGGTCATAACCTACAGTCACATAGACAGAAGAGATTGTAGAAAACAACGAAAATCAGAGCGTAATTCTATGCGATGTTGAGGATCCTGAAAATGGATTATCTCATACACAAAATTACAACTTCCTATACAAATAAGTTCTTCTTTGAAAACATATGAAGTATTTTACATCATTTTTACATGTGTACCTGGTTCTGACTGCCCGTGAAAACAAGATTCCGCTGCACTTCGTATCAGCTCCTACCTACCGCATTAGAATTCGCTGCTCAAGCCAGGTCCGTGAAACCGTCCACACATCTGCTCCGCAACAGAAAACTCAACCAAATGATCCAGACCTACTGCTGTATATCAATGTTACCAACACGAATATTTAAAAATTAGCAAAATAAATTCAGCAAGTGAATTTCTTGACGAGGTTTCACTATTTATTACTAAATTGTATACAAAAACAGGAGCATTTATTCTTTATAATTCTACGGTGGTTAATAATAACACAAAGCATTACATACATACGTATTGGTTTCCATTTAAATTGTCTTTAATAATAATAATAATAATAATAATAATAATAATAATAATAATAATAATAATAATAACAATCATAGTAACTTATTTTATTTTACCTGCAGAGTTAAGACATTGGGGCTCATCTTCCATTTAATCAGGAATAGAACTAATGCAAATACGTAAATAATAATGATAATAATAATAATAATTTATTTATTTATTTATATATTTAATGTGCTGTACAACAGCCAGTGGCCAATTACAGTTCAGCACAAATATAACAAAAACATAAAACAAAAATAATTATTACACATAAATATAATTACAATTAATTACAATAGTGAAGATGAATGGATAACTAAGAATACTATGAGACAATGATAATTGAGTATAATGCCTAAAAGAATACATAAATGATAAATCGTTGCCAGGAGCAAACTAAGTCTATACATTAAAGGGATCGAATTAGCAGCCATGCATGTTGGCATTTTTAATGCATCTGCAGACTGGTGAAAGAAATTTCGAATTTCTAATATAGAAAAGTTTGTGGGCTCTCATATCTTTTGTTGGAATACGTAAGGTAATATTGTTTAAGAAAGAGTCACAGGATATATCACCTTTGAGGACTTTACAAAAGAACAGATAATCTAGCTCATGGCGTCTAGCATATAGATTTTGACAATTAAAATATTCACATTTTCTCTCATAACTATACCCGGAATTAATGGGCAGAAATCTGAATGAACATAAGGATATAAATTTTCTTTGTATATTTTCTAATTTAGCCGAGTCCGTAGTTGTAATCGAGTTCCAAACTACAGATACATATTCGAGTTTCGATCGCGCCAATGTATAGTATAGCATTAAAAGAGAATCGGGCGTGGAAAAAGAATAACTTATTGACCGTATTATTCCTAGCATTCTGATTGCGTGATTGTAAATGCAATCAACGTGATTATGAAAATACAATTTACTGTCAAAGAATATTCCCAAATCTTTTACGCAATCCGTTCTGTTAATTAGTACATTATTTAGATAATAATTAAATTTCAGTGAAGAAGTTTTTCTAGAAAAGGTTATTACATTAGTTTTGGATACTTTAATTTTCATACCATTTTCTTCCGACCATTTAGCGACTGAATAATAATAATAATAATAATTTATTTATTTATTATTAATATTTGTGTGCTGAACAACAGCCAGAGGCCAATAATAATAATAATAATAATAATAATAATAATAATAATAATAATAATAATAATAATAATAATAATAATAATAGACACATTGTAAAAATACTATTATTGAAAGTTACATAAGTTACCAGTTAATCTGAATACGGTACATTAGAAATGTAAAGACAATAATTACAACTATAATCTTCATCTTACGATGTTTGGGTGACGTATATACGTCCGTTGATGTGACATATTAATGAAATAAATACTACCCGCTCGAGGTTGTGAAATTTTTCTTTCATACCATGGCATGATTGTGACTATAATAGTATTTATTTCAATTACTATAATTTATAGAGTAAAATACAATTATTTGTTTAGATGTTTAAATATAATAACTGTTTAACTACCTGTAATTGAGAGTCAGGCTATATGCACGTCTATTATCAGACAGTGCATCTCACTTGACGATATGTATCATAGGAAGAACAATAATGTTTGTATGCAACTGAAGTCTGATTAGTGAAATACGTTACTAGATAGCGAAGTATGCAATGGAGAGGGAAAGGAACTGACCATCCCACCCCATTATCTCATGGCTTAGTTGCCTCATGAGTGGTGCCTTATTGGTGTCACTTATGAGGTTCAAATTTGTCTTCGGACAGTTCACTAAACAACATGTTTAACATATTAAGAGAAAATCAATTCAGTAAACTAGTGTGAAACAAATTTTAAATTATTAAATATTGCTCATGAGTATTTTATTTAAGAGCGAACGTAATTTACTATGTCTGTTGAATTACATTAATACGCGGAAGTTAGAAAGAACCCATTTGTAAAGCCGGTGTCACACACTGGCAAACAGAAAATGTAAAAAAAAACTATTCTAAAAAATAATTCATAATTAAAACCATTTAAATAAATATATAATATTAAAAATAAAACCAAAACAATAAATTCTGGTCCAACAGTGATCCACAGCTGAACTGTTCTTTTTTTTTTTTTTTTTTTAATTTGATCCGAACAAAAGTAACTTTTTGTTCTGCAAAATAAATTTACAATGTTACATTTGTTCCCATCAAATTTCTGCAAGTTTAAAGGACAAACTAAAATTATTCTTTCAATCATACATTATCATAACACAGTGCTCTCTTAAATTGACTGAGCATATTGGGAATTAAATCAATGGCTTTCCCAAAACACGCTATGAAATGCTTCATATGAAATAATTTTTATCTCGGAAAGGAAGCAAATACGAGCAAAACTGCATTAAACTTTTTTTTTAATACCTCAAAGAATAATCCCCTAAAATTAATGACATTACTTACGGTTCCCCTATATATATAATAAAATTTTCAAACACAGTGATGTTAATTGGAGTTTTCACAGCAATATAAAGCTTTAAAATGCAGTTCCCTCAAAATTTTAAATTCTGAGTTGCTTCCCTTTTGAACTGATCCGTCGACATGTAGGAGCATTATCCCTGAATGAATGACAGGGCTACAGGCAACATACATCGGCCATTTTATGACATGGTTATCATTTAACTCTGTTAATTCACCATTCTTGCGTATCATCTTATCGAATGCAATGAATAGCGCAGTCATTTGGAATTCCAGCAAGTATCCCTCTTCGAAAACCAGTCTTTAAAAGTTCCTAAAATCGATCGAATTTTTTACTACTCGTTCTTTATGATAATTGCTTGCGTTTTATGCTGGTTATAAACATTCTCTAAACTACTTCTGTTATTCGTGTCAATAATTGTGCTGAATAAACAAAGAAAACAAGCGGCAACTCCCACATACAATGGAAGGAGAACAAGATAATTTCATCAGTTAATCTCTTTTTATGACTTGGCTAAAAATCACGTGTACAACTGATAGTTTTTTGTTTGAAGAACAAATAAAAAAAACTGCTCAAGGTCTGTGCATTCATCCCTGACACACGTAAAAGTTTCGTAGGATCTCAGTCACTGTGTCACTCGCTAACAAAGAACGAGGGTATTACATCAATTTAATTATATGCCGTCACAACGCGAACTTTAAAATATGTAACAACCTCAATACAGAAACATTTCAAGATATTTCTGCGCGCAGTATACATTATACATAAAAGTCTTTTCAAAATTAATTCTTAAATACATTCAAGGTTGAGAAAATGTATTATCCGTTCACAATAAATTGTTCTCCAACTTCTTTTTCCAAGTACATAGGGTGTTCCAGATATCGCTTCTCTGTATGATCAATGCCCGGTTTTATAAAGCTCGAGATATCTATTCCATAGCTATCTGTTCTATAACTTCAATGAAATTGATATGTCTGTGCCCGTTTCTGAAAGCAAACCTATCTATCCAATAGCTATGTATTCGATAGCAAGTTTTAAATTTGGCCGCTAGATGGTGACACGTCTTTCCAGTTTGATTTGAACAGTCTTGCAAATATAGTAAATTTGAACTTCAATTTAGCTACAAAATATTACATATTTACTATAGTTGATACAGAATTCTGTAGACTTTTTAACTTCCCACTGGACAAAAACATAATTTACATCAACGAAGAAACAGGTATTTAACGACTTCAGCACAGCTTCTTTAGGCTTTTCATGAATTGGAGTTGCCAACACTGATTATTATATGTAGGCTAATTACTCGCTGTAAAAATTACAACCAAACATGGAAGAAATTTTTATGATTTTTAAAAGAATTTACTTATGGAAATTATTTTGCACAATTTGCACTGTTTTGTTCTTATATTTCAAGAATTCTTATTAGCATAATGTTGTCGTCTATTGGTCATGCTGAAGTTTGTTTGTAACTTATAGAATAATCACCAGATTCGACGTTAATAAAATAAATATAAGAATAAAGAGAGCTGAAAAAAATATATGTATGTATGTATTTATTTACACTGCAAGTGGGCAAGCACCCGGTGGCAGTGGTATATACAATATTAACAATACACAATAAAATGATAAGCAATACACAATAAAATTTACAATACACAATACAATTTTACAACACATATACAATTTTATACACAATACAATAAGAATACACAATACAATTTAACACAATAATAATAAAACATAAATAAAATACCTCATTTTACAATACAACCTACATAATTATCTATAGGTCCTACATAAGTTACAACAGTCTTTCACTTTACTCTTATCTCATTCCCTGTAGTGGCACTATGACGCATTTCACTGGCACTATGACGCATTTCACTGACACTTTAGCACACATTTCACTGACACTATAGAACACATTCCATTGACGCTATAAATTATCACTGATCGGAACTGTTCACTGCACTGTAAAACCATAACTTCACTGACTCACCTCGCTTCACTGATACAACAGTTCAAATAAGTCAAATAATTACATCCTTATGCATACTTATAAACAGAACTACATTTAAACTAAACATTTCTATTTAAAGAAAATAAATATCAAAAGTCCTTCAATAACTGTCGGACCAACATGCCTTTTAAACATTTCTAGTCTAAGGCCCACTTACACGCTATTTTTAAATAATTTACAATTCAAACCAAGTAACTGTAAAAGAATACACTGATACAGTAAAAAAAAGAAAGATCTAGAAAAAACAGGTACTGCTTGTACTCGATCCACTAACTTCTCGGATATGTGTATAACACGTTATCCAATAGGCTATGGAAGAAACTCCTTAGAATTTATTATATTCCCTTACGTAGCTTTTCGTACTTTTATAAGGATGAGAGTATAATTCATAAACTAAAATCTGTTAAATTAACGCCAATAAAATTAGACAGGATTTTCGGGTGGATATTGATTTTTCCGTATATCTCAGTCAAACTTAAGATAATCCCTTAAAATATCATGAAAGAATATAATAAATATTGTTATCCGACACTATTCTTCAATGTTAGGAAAATTATAATTAACATTACGTAATTACTGTCACCGTCCAACAGAAATATAATTTCACTATATACATATGTCCACACCTGTGGAATAACGGTTAGCGCGTCTGGCCGCGAAACCAGGTGGCCCGGGTTCGAATCCCGGTCGGGGTAAGTTACCTGGTTGAGGTTTTCTCCGGGGTTTTCCCTCAACCCAATACGAGCAAATGCTGGGTAACTTTCCGTGCTGGACCCCGGACTCATTTCACCAGCATTATAACCTTCATTTCATTCAGACGCTAAATAACCGAGATGTTGATACAGCGTCGTAAAATAACATAATAAAATAAAAAATATACACATACGCACATAAGTGTTGTGCCCATGGCAGGTCTGTCACTGCAAACTCAGCATTATCGAATCTTCCCTATTTTCTGTCTTCCTCTTTGTCTCCTCATATGATCCATATTACCTCAATGTCGTCTATCAGCTTGTATCCTCTTCTGCCCCGAACTCTTCTTCCGTCCACCATTCCTTCCTGTGCATCCTTCAGTAGGCACTTTCCTCTCAGCTAGTGATCCAACCAATTCCTTTTTTTCTTCCTGATCCTTGGCCTTATCAGTTTCTCTTCTTAGTTCGTTGTTTATTTTCCTGTAGTTTCTTCTACCTTCTTCCGTGTTGATGTTTTTCCATTTTCTTCTTTCCTCCAACATTTTCCCTGTGACCAAAAGTTTCTTCGTTCTCACTCTTTTTCTGTATCCTATTGTTTCTTCTGGTGTTTTCTATGTACAGCTTTTTAAATGAGTCCCTTAATCATCGCCATTCTCAAGTGAGGATTCTAATGTAGCGGCTTTTTCTTGAAAATTTTCAAGTTGGCCGTATGAATCAAAATGAGCTTACAAAGATAGGAGATCGACACTACATTTATACTGTAACAGCGACGTGAGATTCGAACTCACGACCAGCGTCCCGCAAGAGAGCATATCGCGCGGGCTTCACGGAGCACTGTGGAACGGCGCGCGGCGGAGAGGGGAAAGGGCCAACGCGGCGAGAGAGTGGAGAGAGAGTGCGCGCGCAACTGTTGCGTACGGAAAAGGGGGGACGGACCCTCCCGACTCTTCGAGAAGTCCGTCGAAGTGGAGATATCCAGATAATTCTCTACACACCTGTAGAAATTTCTCGCAACTATGATTTCGCTATAAAAGAAGAAACGCCAGCGAACTCGAGCAGTCATTCATGATTAGTTCAGTCAGTAAGCCAGTGAACAGAGCAAGCCAGTCTTGTGTACCGGAGTTCGACTCGAGTGTGCGTCCGCAACTGCGTCAGCATCCGAAGGCCTGAGTTCGAGTGCAGTGGGCCGCAATTGGAGGGACCTGAGTTCGAGTGCAGTGGACCGCAGTTGGAGGGACCTGAGTTCGAGTACAGTGAACTGTCTCTGAAGGTCTGTGGTTCGAGATACTGTGAACTCGAGTGACTGAGATAGAAGAACTGTGAACTGAGAACTGATAGTTCTGATTTGTAAATAGTGCTTTGTAAATATTAGTTAAGATTAACAGTTCATTGTTGTTCGTAATAGTCCAAGTAAATTTTCATTGCCGTCAGTGGAGTGCTATAACGAATCCTGTGTTGAGTGAAAAACCTATTGTTGACTTTGAAATGATCTCTGACGTCACGGACCACCAATTTCAAAGATTCATGATGTGATCTCATTCAGCAAGAAAAACGAGGCATGTCCATAGATAGACAGCCAAGGCTTTTCACCGAGAAAATAAGAGCTCTCTTCTCTCCCGAATTTCTTAAAGTTCCTTTGGACAACGCAACTGTAAGACAAGTTTTCTCTGAATAGGGTAAACTAGGTAGTTATTGGCCAGTATACGGTGATTGACCGGTTCCTTTTTTCAAGTATATTGTGAATAAACCACGATCGTGATTTAACTTTTTGCTGCATATACCTTTAGTAACAACCCCTATTTGTGGTTAGTTGTCGCTGTTCATCCCACTGAGTTAGTGTCTGTTGTCTGAGAGGACTGAAATCGATTGGAAATGCAACTGAACGTAAACAAGTGTAAGTAACTAGAGAAATTGCTAAGAATAATGCACGCAATAATTTATTTATTCTGCAAAGGATACATAAATTCTGGTGCTCGTTTTTACACTCACAGTGTGAGAAAAGGTATAAGGTTTCCGTCCACAGAATATTATTTTGTTAAAGTTTTTATATGACATAAAAATGCCCCGTGGTCAATCACTATAAAGTGAATGGCCGCAAACTACAGTGATTGGTCGTTTATAAATTATTTGTTAGAATAACGACCAATGTGCTCCAATTCTATATATGTTATCGGTTAAATGATGGGGATTTTTACAGGACTGATACTGTATTATAATGCCTAAGCCAGGTAAAGTGCATTATACAGGGGAAGCTTTACGAAACGCTACAGAACCTATCCGCAGTGGATTTGATTTAAATGAAGCTGCCAAGAATTTTGGTGTCCTAAAAGCAACCTTAGCGTCCAGAAGCAAATATCCCGTTGAAGGAAAAGTGTCCTTTGGTCCTCGCCCAGTGCTGGGTGAAGCCATTTGTAATAACATCAGAGAAATGACACACACTTGCTTCTGATAAGGCACAAAAGAGAAAAATGGAAGAAGAGGCAAGAGAAGGAAGGAAGCGAATAAGAAATGAAAGAAAAGGCAGCGAGAAGAGTTCTTTTCTTATTTTTTAACTTGGTTATTTAACGACACTGTATCAACTATGAGGTTATTTAGCGTCGATGGGATTGATGATAGCGAGATGGTATTTGGCGAGATGAGGCCGAGGATTCGTCATAGATTACCTGAAATTTGCCTTACGGTTGGGCAAAACCTCGGAAAAACCCAACCAGGTAATCAGCCCAAGCGGGAATTGAACCCGCGCCCGAACGAAACTTCGGATCGGCAGGCAAACACCTTTGCCGACAGAGCTACGCCGGTGGCGAATAGTTCTTAATGAGAAAGATCAGAAGAAGAGAAACGAAACAGACAAGAAAAAAGTGAAAATTGTGAAACTGTGTTGTTCAATCACTAATAAATGTGTATTCAATAACTGTGCACTAGACGGTCAATCATTAATAAGCGTGTGGTCAATAACTGTGCAGTAGACGGTCAATAACTGTAAAAGTGGACTTGTTGTGTTTATTTAATTTATCTTTGCATTAAAATTTTATTTTTTCTTTTGTTTATTGATTTTGATTTGTTTCTGAATCTTCACTTGACCCAATGCCTTGAAAATTCTCTGAATAAATTACCACTGTTTTCCGCTATTTCATTGTTTTATTATTCATTAGCTTAAGTGGTCAATCACTATACAGTTTATCCTACTTCAGCATCTCAAATCTTCATTCAATCATTGCTCCATTAAAAACATAAATAACGATAATTGATTAAACGGCGATCTTACTCGTGTTAATTGTGTAAGCATGTGTACAGCTGTTTCGGTACTTCTTCACACCATCCTCAGAGCCTACTAGATCTCGGCGTCATCTCGAACTACGCTGCCTGTTGTGTGGGTGCGTTCGATTGTTGAAAAGTGTTGAAATGTGGTGTCAAATAGTGTGTGTGTTCTGAAATTGATCTGTGTGTTGAGAATTTGATCAGGGTGTGTTTTAGTGTGTCTGTATATTTCATATTGTTCTAGTGTGTTGAGTTTTTAGTTTTGGGGTTGTATGTGTAGGATTTCCATGTCTGTATTTATGTTATTGTATGTGTGGTTAGCATTAGTTATGTGTTCGGCATATGTAGATGTATTGTGTCCTCTGGTTATTGCTTTAATGTGTTCTCTGTATCGTGTTTGGAATGATCTGCCTGTCTGTCCAATGTAGAAACTGTCGCAACAATTGCATGTGAGTTTGTATACGCCTGTGTGGTTGTATTTATTTGTTTGTGTTCTTTGTGTGTTGAGATGTCTTTGTAGTGTGTTTTCTGTTCTGTATGCTATGTTGTATTTCTGTTTTCTGAATGAGGATGCGATCTTGTGTGTGTTTTTATTTTCGTCCTCTGGTTATGCCGAACACATAACTAATGCTAACCACACATACAATAACATAAATACAGACATGGAAATCCTACACATACAACTTAAAAACCAAAAACTCAACACACTAGAAAAATATGAAATATACAGACACACTAAAACACACCCTCATCAAATTCTCAACACACAGATCAATTTCAGAACACACAAACTATTTGACACCACATTTCAACACTTTTCAACAATCGAACGCACCCACACAACAGGCAGCGAAGTTCGAGATGACGCTGAGATCTAGTAGGCTCTGAGGATGGTGTGAAGAAGCACCGAAACAGCTGTACACATGCTTACACATTTAACACGCGCAAGATCGCCATTTAATCAATTATTTATATTCAAGTGTTAAAAGTAGTGTACGAAAGATTCAACATGGGACACAAATAACATAAAAACTTCGAATGTTTTCTGCACTTCAAGAGCCACTATGAAAATGTAATTACGCATTAATGATTTATTCGTAGTAAGTATAAGAACATGAATAATTTACAATTAGAAGCCTGTGATTAATCCGCCACTGCAAACCACGCCCTGCTACTGAGTTACAGCTGATCATGACATCGTTACGTAATCGCTAACATATGTAAGCCTACCGTAAAACCTGCTTCTTGAATAACTGGTTTGTTTTTAACAAAAAGTTACGCAAAAGAGACAAAGTAATTTTAAGGTTCAGGGATTCTGCAAAAAAGTGTTCTTTATAAAATTAATAAAAATGCCATCATTTTGAGGAGGGAATGTAGATCTCAAGGCTGACATGCAAATTAAGACAACTGTGACTTAATACTATTTATAATATTGCTTGTGGCCTGTTATCCCATGAGATAATTCGCATGCTCGCGCAGGTTAGCTTCATCAAACCTCACTGGCCTTCTATCATTTCCGTTTCATTAAATCCGGTTGTGAACGTCTATTTCCTCGTATTACAATGTAGCTAAGGAAAGAATTTAGTACAGTAAAAACCCTCATTTACGGACATCGAAGGGACATAATAATCTGTCCGCATCTGGGAGGTGTCCTTTATTGGAAGGGAGACTCCCCAATCTAACAATGCAAACTAAGTTCATTAGACGTTCAAATAAACATTTTTCAAATTTATTTTCAATGAAGATTTATTTATTTTATTTTATTGGCTTATTTTACGACGCTGTATCAACATCTAGGTTATTTAGCGTCTGACTGAAATGAAGGTGATAATGCCGGTGAAATGAGTCCGGGGTCCAGCACCGAAAGTTACCCAGCATTTTCTCGTATTGGGTTGAGGGAAAACCCCGGAAAAAACCTCAACCACGTAACTTGCCCCGACCGGGATTCGAACCCGGGCCACCTGGTTTCGCGGCCAGACGCGCTGACCGTTACTCCACAGGTGTGGACTTTTCAATGAAGAATACCAGACATTCGGAAAGTTATTTGCTTCCATAACAATGAAAGATACACTCTCTCGAGCCAATACTGAAGAGAACCACGCATATAAATATCTACACCACACCGCCATTAAATATATGACAAAGACCCAACCCCACTTGATTAATAATTATAAAAATACTTGATTTTTAATAATATTATTATCTTACGTAAGTTTTATAGCTTTCAGTAACATATACTATATATACTATATAGCCGCCACTCAGTAAAATATAGAAATCAAAATCTAATTTAAGTTATTCTCTACATCTACTTATATAACCCCAAAACGTTTCACTTTCATATCATCAATATAGCATTAATATGTATAATTAATGAAAAATAGTCACATCATGGCATTAACTACAATAATATTTCATTTCTAATTGTAGTAATGTCATCAAACCACCTCAAGTTTTGTGGTTTTTAATATCCAATACACAGCTGTACCCAGAAAATCACACACCACAGAATCGAACCTGTAAATTATTTTTAGTAAGTTAAGTTTTTAATAACCAATTTAATTTGAGCTCTAAATATGTCAGCATTCTTGCAGATCATGGCTTTCGTGTAATATTGTTTACTGTAGTGTGTGTTTTGTTTTATTCTGAAATGCAACATGTCCGACTTGATGCTCCCTTCTCTTCTCCTTTACAAAAAAGCGAAGGGAATATCAAGTCGGCCGTGAATGCTATTAGCTAGTTCTCAAAACTGATAACATATGGATTTTGGAAAATAGGAAAATATGTTTAAAAATTGACATTTCACTGAAAACTACTATTTTTTCGAAAAACTTTGAGTTCCAAGCTTCAAAATGAGGGGTCATTTATTAAAATCCGTCCACCCGTTTTCCCGTAATTTCCAATACCAGTTCAAATTATATATATAGATTTATAATATGCACTATATACCCCAGGACATGTAGCATGTATGGGTGAATCCACAAATGCATATAGAGTGTTAGTTGGGAGGTCGGGTTCCGGGTTCCTTAAATGCCATAAGTAAGTTAATTATATATCCCTTCACGCTTTAAATGACATTTCTTGAATTTGTTTATCCATCCGCTTGCAGCTAACAAGGGGTAGCCGACTGGGCTAGCGGTAGCCTACAAGACCCTTATTATCCTCTTTTTGTTTAGTATGTTATTTTACGACGCTTTATCAACATCTTAGTTTATTTAGCGTCTGAATGAGATGAAGGTGATAATGTCGGTGAAATGAGTCCGGGATCCAGCACCGAAAGTTACCCAGCATTTGCTCATATTGGGTTGAGGGAAAACCCCGGAAAAAACCTCAACCAGGTAACTTGCCACGACCGGGAATCGAACCCGGGTCGCCTGGTTTCGCGGCCAGACGCGCTGACCGTTACTCCACAGGTGTGGACTATTATCCTCTTCACTCGCTTGCAGCTAAGTGTATTGTCTTCTTTCATGTTAAGAAATTTCTGTAATTTTTGTAACACATTAGGTCTTGAAATCTAAGTTCTGTCCGTAGTCAGGAGGTAAAGCAAGCTTTAGGACTGTCAAACAGCTGTCCGTGTCCGTGTCTGAGAGTGTCCGTAAACTAGAGTTGAATTTATCATTATTTCTATATTATTTTCAGTTGGGACATAAAAATCTGTCCGTATATGAGGAGTGTCCGTATCTTGGGGTTGTCCGTAAGAAGAGGTTTCACCGTACATCTCGCTAACAGGGCTTTTATGAAAAATATAGCTTCAGGCTTAATTACACAAGATGCATGGTTCATTCAATAATTAGTGGCAACATTTGAATTAACAACAAAGAAAACATTTTTGGAACAGTCACATTGTTGCAGTGCTCAGAAGTAATCTCCTCCAACATGAAGAACCCGCCTCCACACCTCAGGGAGACAACGGATGCCATCCACAGCGTCTTGTTGTATTAATCTTCGAACAGACTGCTCTACTGCTGCTATAATTGCCTGTCTGGTTCTAAAGCGAACTCCTCTAAGTGGCAATTCCATTTTCGTGAAAAAGTCAAACTCACATGGACACGTATCTGGAGAGTATGGAGGATGCTCCAGAACTTCCCAGTTCCATCTTCGAAGTAAATTAACCATAGGGGCAGCTATGTGAGAGCGAACACCATCATGTAGCACAATAGGACGAGAATTCAGGAGATTTACAGCACACCGCTGGTTGTAAATGGTGTTCCCGAAAGTAACTGTACTATGCACCATTCACACGATTTCCGACAGGAACTGAATGAGTGAGAAGGATTCCGACAAAATCATAACCAACAACGGTGATCTTCCAGCAGCGCTCTTACAGCGTTCACTTGCCGATTACGGTCTGCCAGCTACACGTTTTTGATGATCATCTCCCCTTCCGTTGCGAAATGCATGCGTCCACCTAGCCACGGTACGATATGGTGAAGTCTCTCTACCACAAGCTTCCAGTAATGCTGTATGACATTGTCGAGCATTCTTGCAATCTGAATTTTAATTAAGCATCTTTGTTCGTATTTGCTAAACATTTTAGAGCGCTACAGATATAGTGAGGATCACGTAAGAGTAGTTCCACAGGGTGCTATTCATAGACATTTCGCTAGCCCGCGCTACGAGCGTGCTAAACTAGCCCCGGCTATCGACTGATTACTTGTACAGGATTCATATCATATCGCTAACACTGATTTACGAATACAAAAACGTTAGTGCGCTGATCATCCACCGTAAGCCCGCGCTAAGACTCTCTATGAATATGGCCCTAAAAGTCCAATTTGGCCATCTCTTCAGTGTTGCCAACTAATACCAGATATCACCAAAGAGGGTGAAATCACAATGCTAGTACTGAAATAATAATAATAATAATAATAATAATAATAATAATAATAATAATAATAATAATAATAATAATAATAATGATAATAATATAGTGTTAACAATAACAATGTCTTACTTATTTACCACATCTCATCTTTATGTTGGGAAGTGTTTCCTAAATGGTTCAATAATTTATTTATGAAATAGTATATTTTCCTCCTGGATTCTCACATATTATGTTGGTAATTAGTATTAGTATGAACTAATAGTACCTACAATTTATTTTGTCTGACATGAAATTTATTGCTTTGACTAAAGAGTTTACGATTCACGAGACCTAACCTAAAAATGTATTTACTTACTTGCATTTTCATCAGTTTGCTTTACTGTAAACCAAAATCATTGCTGCCAACATAACAGTTAGAAAATAACTGCCAGTTGTAGTATTTGTCAGTACCCGAAATTCGAAACGAAGTCTGTAAAAGAAAATTCAATCTGAGAGCCAGAAAATCACTATAATCCACTAGCATATTTATTAATAGTGGAAAAATGTTTAAGTTTCAGCCTTAGGGTATTAAGAAAGCTGATCCGGACTGTAACAGTCTACAAATTAAATTCACTACAAATATCTTATAATTGATATTATTGTCTTCAAACTCAAAGATAACACACATCAAATGCTGTTCTTTCTCATTGTTATCAGCTTACATCATTTACCGCTGATAGCACCACATACAAAAATTGTTACCACTAATTATTGAATGACCCATGTACTATACTGTAACGGTCTTACTAATAAACTGTGTATAGTTTTTATACGAGACTTACATAGAGTTGGGACAGAAAACGTTACTAATAAACCCTACATAAGCGATGGATGTATAAATGTAGTTAAAAATCACGAAACTCTTTGTTTAAGCGTTGTATATAAAGTAACAAATGGCCACCTCTCTAACAGCTGTTCGTATCGATTGCCATTTTATGAAGATGGTTGCCTCGTAACCACAGAAGAACAAACCAAAGAGCACAGAATAATTAGAATTATATTGTTGTAGCTGTATAGCTGTACCCTTTGACCAAAATATAGCGTAGTAATCGATCAGGCCCAGTTGTACTATCGATACTTAGTGCTGGACACTAGCGCGCACAATCGATTGTAATAGAGAATCTCAGATTATTTGATCAGCTTCTTCAGGATTGTTAAGACGGTTTTAATCTCTGTGTATCCACCGTTCTGAACTGAGAAATGTAAGTAATATTGAAAATCGCATATTAACTTACTAATTCCAATTTAAGAGTTTTTTTAAATATTAGTTACATTTAATTTACTTTCATAATCTAAACTCAACATAAGCATGGCAAACAAGACAAAAATTGGCAATTGTATCCTCTGCAGATGTATCCTCCGTTACACTAACTTTGTTATGGAGGATACACAATTGGGAAAAGAGGATGCAAAAATATTTAATTTAAACTAAGGACCACAATATTTTTATATATTTGTTATCTTGGAATATCTTTTCTGAATTATTATTATTATTATTATTATTATTATTATTATTATTATTATTATTATTTACTTACTTACAAATGGCTTTTAAGGAACCCGAAGGTTCATTGCCGCCCTCACATAAGCCCGCCATCGGTCCCTATTCTGTGCAAGATTAATCCAGTCTCTATCATCATATCCCACCTCCCTCAAATCCATTTTAATATTATCCTCCCATCTACGTCTCGGCCTCCCCAAAGGTCTTTTTCCCTCCGGTCTCCCAACTAACACTCTATATGCATTTCTGGATTCGCCCATACTGCTACATGCCCTGCCCATCTCAAACGTCTGGATTTAATGTTCCTAATTATGTCGGGTGAAGAATGCAATGCGTGCAGTTCTGTGTTGTGCAACTTTCTTCATTCTCCTGCAACTTCATCCCGCTTAGCCCCAAATATTTTCCTAAGCACCTTATTCTCAAACACCCTTAACATTATTATCATTATCATTATCATTATTATCATTATCATTGTCATTATTATTATCAGCCTGTATCCCTAGAGAGCACGTCCCCAGGTGGCGGATAAGGGAATGCCTCCCAGATATGGGTGGTAGGAGGGAAATCAAATACCTCCCGTGGACCAAACAGGCCGGACAGATCAAGCTCGTCAGCTGTAGGGAAAGCAACTGATCTAGGCGGGAAGGTAACCCTGAAAATAAATCTCTGAACCTCCAGGTTGGGGGTTGTTCTAGGGCCAACTCCCCTGGAACGAGATCCTTTATGGAAAAAACAAATTGTTAAAAAGCCAAATACAAACATACAGACTGGATTACAAACAAGAAGGAATAATATAGTTTCGAAAATTAATTTAAGATTTTTTGTTAATATTTTTATTTGAAATTTTTATCTCCTGAAAGGTACGTTTTTGAAGAACGACACTTTTCTGCTGGAAATAGAATCTGGACCTCTGAATTTAATGCCAGAAAAGCTGTGAATTGAGTTACGGAGTAGGATGGGAAGCTGAAGTAGCCTATTCAGGGAAACTATGCTCTACAACAGCTGTGGCGAAAAGGCCATGGTGCGCCGAGCCACTGTGTAAGCTGCAACGTGCATAGCACCTATGGAGGGAGGCGGACAACCGAAGGGGAAGTTGTTTAGGACGTGTAACGAAGAAAGAAATGAACAAGAAAACATAGGACACATTATCACAACCTAAAATTAACTGTCTTCAGAATATCTCTGCGACAAAGTTTCAAAATCAGGAATTATGTCACTTACTGCCAATCGTAGTTGATCACGAAGGTATTTATTTGTCTGTCAGTCGTGATCTAAATTTGATTTTTACCATTTTCATTGTTGAAAATAACTTTTCAGAAACGTAAGTTACAGCGAACATGGCTTCAACAGAGCAAGCGAAAGAACGAAGCTTCAAATATTTATTTTTTTCCAAAGATTTGAAAAGTTCAATATCTGTCAAGTCCTTACATCTAGCTTTCATTTAACGTCACATTGTAAATCTGTGAGTTTAAATTGAAAATCTAACCGCATTATTCGTACATCTGCTGTAAAAGAATCGACGTACAGAGATGATAATAATAATAATAATAATAATAATAATAATAATAATAATAATAACAACACTTATGGCCGGTTTCACCAACCTTCGTTATCATTGTAACGTCTCGTTAAATAATTTAATGACACGTTAGTCAGTTTTTGTGTTTCACCAAGTATCATTATTGCTAACGCATCTTTAAATTCATCGTTAATTTATTAGGACCTATTCGTCGCGTTAAAACAGTAACGATGCGTTAAGAAGTCAACAACATGGCGGACGTAATTATTCGATGATGAAGTTCTTTATTTAGAACTTCAACATAACGACGAACTTATATGTTGTAATAACACTCGGAATAATCATTTTGAAGATTTAAGTGATAAGGAATTCCACGAAAGCTACACATTAAGGAAATAAGTAGTAAGAATGATTCTAGAAGAAACTGAATACCGGTTTACTGTATAGGTTAGAATACGACAGATAGAAATCACCCACTTAACGCCTCTTCAACAGATTCTTCTCGTTTTAAAATAATGTTGCGGGAAGTTTTGAAATAGTAATTGATGATATGAACGGGGTATCAAAAGCTGTATTGTCTAGATATGTGAATAAATTATCAGACGTACTACCAACATTACAATAGTCATTATTTCTATAGGCCTAATAAGCTTATAGCTAAATTTTATGTTGTCATAGACAACATAGATTGTGTACATGTTCCAATCGTATATCCTAGCAGTAATATAGGCTAGCCAAAAGATTCTGCAATAGAAGATCCTATTTTTCCTTCAATATGCAAACAATTTCATAGGCCTATGTAACGCTCCGCATAGAAAAATTGTGGCTAAACTAGCGCTGAGGTAGTTTCCTTCGTACTCTGCTTATACACCTTGCACATACGAATCTGTGACAGGTTATGTTTGATTAGTTTAATTTTTTGTTATGCCTTGCATATACGATCAACTGCATTACCACAAAAAAATCCCTTATAAGTTCAACGATTTTCACTTTTACCTCAGAACTACCTCAGCGCTAGTTTATTGAAATTGTAATAGGTTAGAATACGACAGATAGGAATCACCCACTTAACGCCTCTCCAACAGATTCTTCTCGGTTTAAGATAATGTTACGGTCTACACGGATAGCACAACATTCCAAAGGAGGATGCCTTTTAAATGAAAAGGGTGCAAAGAGATTTTCTTTTAGGAGACAATGGATACCCCTTAAAATCCAATTTAATGACACCTCTCCTGAATCCTGTCACACAAGCATGGCAAAATTGTTACAGGGTACTAATAAATCTGCATGAAATACAGTGGAAAAGTAGTATGCAATTTATGGAAGAGCGATTTCCCGTCCTAAATTTAGGCCTAATATAACTGCTTAGAATGCTTTGTATAGAATTAATAGTGCCATCAATTTTTCAACTGTCGACCTTGTAGTCCGCTAAATTTTCTCAGATTTCCTTTAGAAGCTACAATTTAACTGCTCTACATTCCTATTATTTACATTTGGAAGCAGCTGTCTTTTTTTTTAATTGCGGTATGACAACATACTGTATTTAGGAAGATTTTCTTAAAATTACTGCCTCTTACCCGTTTGCCTATGATTGTTTCTTCATGCCAAACAAAGTCAGCCATGATCATATGTAACCAATGAAATTCGCGATTTCGAAGCCATGGTCGTATGAAAAACAAAACATGCAAGATACAAGTACAAAATCCCCTCGTTAGTAAACGCCTGTTAATTTTAAAGATACGAGGCTTGGTGAAATAGTCAACTTTTAAAGATTCCGTTAAAATTAAACGATCCATTTGTTGACAAGTCGTTTGTGCTGATTTAAAGAAGCTTGGTGAAACCGGCCATTAACCTTTTAATGTTTCATCAGTAACATGTAGTAACTTATAATGCCGTTTTATGTTATACAACCGTTTTCCTAGTAATATTTGTGAACAAATCATACATTTAATATTTTCATCATATTGTAAGCAAAAGAATGCATCCTCCCATCCTACTTGAAACTTTCGTTTTTTACAGAGGTACATGGTTTCGAGAGCGATATTGGGACGATACGCCACTCGCAGGTCAGAGACAAATACAAATAGAACGGAGTTTGACTCCAGTGAGTAAGAGGGTGGGGATTGTAGGTAAGAAGCGAGAGAAAAGCACTTCGAGCCACAATGTGCTCGTGAGTTGCATTTTCGCCGCCGCTGCTCTACAGATCACAGAGTAGCAGCAGTAGTTCTGTGATAGGCTACATCGCGTTGCGCGTCACCAGAAACTGCCTGCATGTCGTGCGCGGAGAGTTGAACGTGGTGGCCGGCCACGTGTTGGACGAGGACGCGCAACTAGCAGACAGCGTGTCTCACGCAGTACGTCGCGAATTGCAGTCTTGCCAACTGTGTTGCTTTGTCATTATGTTATCCACACAGCCAGAACTCTGGAATCCACTCGCAGTTAACTCAGTACATGAAACACCTGATCACACAACAGATTTGCCATCCCCATGTTAAAAACGGTAACATGTGGAAGAGAACAATCACCAGGATCGCCACTGTCGCTTGATAACGACCGCTAGATGGAAGTACAGAGCCTCCATGCAATTCAAATGAGACTTATAACATGACTTTTTTTGCAGTCGCAAAATGGCAGCATAGTGAAATTGATAAACGTTGTTGCCTTCAAAGCCCATAAGGCTACTCAATCTGATACCATTACTAATAAGTATAGAAAAAATAAATGCACTACATACCGAAAAACCAAAACTTCCTGACTTAGTTGGGAGATGTCTGAGGGACCATTTGCTAATCCCTAAGAAAAACTAATACCATCGATTTCAGTCTGAATTTCAGATCGGCAGACACTCAACTTACAATCTACCAGTTCATTCTGAATTGTCTTAGAATAACCTTAAACAGTGGCATGTTCCAAATGATTTTTGAGAGGCTCGTTTAGATTACTCACGAACTGTAGCAACCCACGAAACACATCAGGGTTCTTCGAATCGTTTTTTCATCATGTCCCCTAAGGAGAAGTTCATATTGACCACAAAATTTGATACAATCAATATTTTTGAAAAATTATTTCACGATTTTTTCTCACTTCTTGATTATGTTTGAGAATGTTTGTTCTGTTCGTTTCACTTAATTGCACAGCAATATTAGTTTTGCCTAACATAGCCAATGAAACAACATTTTTCAGGTGAGACTGCGAAGATTCGTGCATTTTGCTTTTTAGGGGTAAATGTCCTAAATCTGTCACACCACTCCTAGTCCATGCAGCATCACCACCGAAGAGGAGGCAAGGAAAACAAAATACAGATTTTTTTTGTTCACATCCACGTAACCACAAATGCTTAGCGTCAATGTCATTGTTACACTTCCTTACATATATGCACTATTTCGGCTGGATGAAGCTTAAGTATGATTTAAGTCGGGTAAAGGACGACCCTTTAATTTCACTTCATTACATCAATATTCTCCGCAAGGGAAAGTTGAGAAAAATAAAATTAATATTCTGTAATTCACACACACTCATGCTTGCAAATTTGCACTGATTAAGTTACGGTATTAAGACGTCATACCAAAGCAACACTCAGATATACTGATGGTCAACAATTTTCTAAAACTGGAAAAGAAGTCTCTTTCGTATTTTACGTGCTATATCAAAATGATTCTACTCGTGCAATCATTTTGAGTTAAGGCAAATATTAGGTTCTGCTGGAGGCTGGATATATACGTAATAATAAGGCAAAAGAGAATATTAATTTCGTTATATTAACTCGATAAGATTCTACAACAATAAATATGTGAAAAGAAAATAAAAATTTTGTCGTTAAGTTTCAAGGGAATAGAGAATCCATTTGACGCAGCATTACAATAGCAGTGTGGGAGGAGAGGAAAGATCCCTTGTGGCCTGGCTCTGCAAGCCACTGCACCGAGATATGGGTTTTAAACAGCGGCAGTTTCCCTCTGCTTCCCTTCACCTCTCTTCCCCTGACCATGCAAGACACACTCTCTATGAGCTGACTAACCTGCAGATCCCAGGACGACTTTGAATGCAGTGTCAATTCCAATACAGTCGACGCGCAAAAAGATTATGCATAAGATAATAGTACATATCCCCGGCCAGATGAAATATAAAGCAATTTACCAATAAAAGCTGTAACAATTCTTCTAAAAATTAAAATAAATATTATTTTTATTTTCCTGTCAAAGCAGGGAGTGCTGCAGCTCCGCAGCTCTTATGGACGAGCCGCCCCTGGTTATATGTGATATGGAATCAAACTGAAGACAGAGTCCTTTCAAGTGGGAAAAGACAACCGAAGCGTTGAGACTGGTTCTATTGTTGTGAACCAGAAGGCGGCTGTAGATGTTGTTATAATATAATAATGAGAAAAATGCGCTCGAGTTGAGCATTAATGTCCAAGTTTAGTCTTTGCCATAGTCTGCTATTGATTTAACTCTCTTCGCACACGTACATCTACATCTTCGCACATCTACACAGCAGATGTGACAAACATAATAGGGGAAGACTCACTAGCAGAAATGATTCTATACGCAGACGACATGCTGATAGGGTCGGCAGTAAAAGAGGACGTGCAGAAGGCGCTACAAAATCTAGAGATCTGGGCAGAGGAACACGATCTGGATGTAAACAAAGAGAAGACAGTGCAAATGACATTCAGGAAGGGCGGAAAAATAGCGCCCAAAGACAGAATAACCTTATTTTACGAGCCGCTACAAGTTGTAGGGAAATATAAATACCTGGGAATACACGGGTTTCATCTATACTAATAATAAATCTGTAGCCGAAATTTTTCTGGTAATTTTCGATTTTCCAAAAATAATTGGTCCTAACATATATACTTAACCACCCTGAAACCGAAAATCGCATTTTTGACATTTTTGTTTGTATGTCTGTCTGTATGTTTGTTACCTTTTCACGCGATAATGGCTGAACCGATTTATATGAAAATTGGAATATAAATTAGTTCGTTGTAACTTAGATTTTAGGCTATATGGCATTCAAAATACTTTATTTAAAAGGGGGGTTATAAGGGGGCCTGAATTAAATAAATCGAAATATCTCGCTTATTATTGATTTCTGTGAAAAATGTTACATAACAACAGTTTCTTTAAAAATGATTTCCTATAAGTTTTATTCTTTACAAAATTTTGATAGGACTGATACTTAATGAGATAAATGAGTTTTAAAATTAAAATAACGCCATCTAAGACGGTGCAATAAATTAAGAACAAATGACTTCGTCTATAAGGGGCCTTGGACAACAACAATCGAAACAGGGGCCTTGGACATCAACAATCGAAAACTATTAAACATAGCCTACAGAGAATATTTCTGTGTTTGTATGAAGTAGTATCAGAAGCTAAATTAACCGATTTGTATAAGTAATTATTATTTCACCATTGGAAAGTGTAGTTTCTCTAGATGGACATATTGCTATAATGTTATTACAGTAACGTCTGAGTAAATCGAGGACAGGTAAGATTAAAATAGCTTCTTATGCACAGAAAATTTGATAGGCTATTTTGTACATTCGTTTTCTATATTTCTTAAAATAATATTTATGTACACTCATTTTAATCTCAGAGAATTAACAACGAGAGTGTATTGATTTAGTATGCAGTAATAGTACGTTATCTTAGCAATCTATTATTTTATAATTCAAATTTTAACTATGCTCAATTGAATCGTGTTAAAATACATAAAATATATATGTAATAAATGCAATGCAAAAAAAAATTGGGTAATGAGCGAAGCAGATTATGTTGCGCTGTTGTAAAAGTTGTTCCCTGGATCAAACGTCCTATTTTAATTATATAATTACTTTATATTTATTTCTAATAAGTGCAGCGGAGCGCACGGGTGCGGCTAGTCATAAGATATGTGTGAACAACAAGTTCCATGAACCGACCGAAGACTGCTAATGTAGATGTTGTTATGAAATATGATTTCGGTGATGAATGAAACCAGTGATATTCAGGGATGTTGTGGCCCGAATTTCCTGACATTTGCCTTACGGTTGAGGGAAACTCTGAAAAACCTCAACCAGGAAATTCAACTCGACCGGGAATCGAACCCGGGCCCTCTGAGTAAGAGACCAACATGCTGACCCCTACAACACAGAGGTTGTCGTGAGGAATCTTATTTCAGCAGTTGCAAGTGCATTTCTTAAAAACTGTATTTTCTTCAAATATATATTTAAATATTTACAAATGGCTTTCAAAGAACCCAGAAATTCATTGCCGCCCTCACATAAGCCCGCCATCGGTCCCTATTCTATGCAAGAATAATCCAATCCTTAGATCATATCCCACCTCCCTCCAATCCATTTTAACATTATCCTCCCATCTACGTCTCGACCTCTCCAAAGGTCTTTTCCCGCAGGTCTTCCAACTAACACTCTATATGCATATCTGGATTCACCCATACGTGCTACATGCCCTGCCTATTCAAACGTCGGGATTTAATGTTCATAAATATATTAGGTAAATAATACAAGCGTGCAGTTCTACGTTGTGTAACTTTCTCCATTCTCCTGTAACTTCATCCCTCTTAGCTGCAAATATTTTCCTAAGCACCTTAATCTCGAACATCCTTAACCTCTCAGCCATCTTCTTCAGGGAATGAACTTCATTCCCTGAAGAAGATGGCAGAGCTAGCCGTCGAAAGCTTGGAAGCTAATCTCCAACTCACCTGGCTGAGAACCCGAGAAGAGTTATTCTACATCAAACGCCGGGAAAGCCTCAAGTCATACATCCTTAACCTCTGTTCATCTCTCAAAGTGAGAGTCCAAGTTTCACAACCATAAAGAACAACCGGTAATATAACTGTTTTATAAATTCTAACTTTAAATTTGTTCGAGAATGACTGATTGACAAAAACTTCTCATTTGGATAATAACAGCCATTTCCCATATTTATTCTGCGTTTAATTTCCTCTGGAGTGCCATTTACTGTACATTTATTACTGTTGCTCCAAGGTAGGCTATTTGAATTTTCCACCTTTTC
Source organism: Periplaneta americana (assembly GCF_040183065.1). Classification (NCBI taxonomy): domain Eukaryota; kingdom Metazoa; phylum Arthropoda; class Insecta; order Blattodea; family Blattidae; genus Periplaneta; species Periplaneta americana. Next base: position 22,551,805 of record NC_091131.1, read on the forward strand.
AAAGGATACATTTCCAATTTTTAAATTTCCACTTCGTACTGTGTTCTGGTCACGAAACATAATCATATACTTTGTCTTTTAGGGATTTACTTCCAAACCTCTCTTCTTACTTGCTTCAAGTAAAATCCCCGTGTTTTCTCTAATATTTTATGGATTTTCTCCTAATATATTCACGTCATCGGCATAAATAATCAGCTGATGTAACCCGTTTTCATGGCCTTCCCTAATTATATATATTCCAGACTTCTAGAGCAGAGTTAAAAAGCAAACAAAAGTGATAGTGCATCTCCTTTCTTTAGCCCGCAGTGAATAATACAGAATTAAAACAATGGAATGAAACATTTATTTCTACAATATTATCAATCAAAGAAATTATGTTGAAAGTAAGGTTACTTCAATTATTTCTGACGTAAAATTAACATTCCTCACTCTCGTTATCTATTATCAGGCAGTACATCTCACTTGACGATGTGTGTCAGAGAAAGAATAATTGTGTGTATACATCCGAAGTCTGATTAGTGAACTTTTCTACTTGTCAGCGATGTATGCAATGAAGGAGGAAAGGAACTGGCCACCCTACCTTATCTCCTGGCTTAGTTGCCTCATAAGTGATGCCGTATTGGTGTCATTTATGAGGTTCTAACCTGTTTTCGGACAGTTGACTAAATAAGATCATCCGCATATGTAATTTCACTCATTCATAGTGTTTTGCCGAAGGGCACTGCAAATCCAGCATTCTCTAATCATTCCTATTTCTGCCTTCCTCTTTGTCTCCTCATATCATTTATATATCTTAATGTCGTCTATCATCTGATATCTTCTTCTACCCTGAACTCTTCTCCCGCTCACCATTCCTTCCAGTGCATTCTTCAGTAGAGTTTCTTTTCAGCCAGTGACCCAACCAATTTCTTTTCCTCTTCCTGATCATATATTTCTTTCAGTCATTCTTTCTTCACCCACTCTTCCCAACACAGCTTCATTTCTTATTCTGTCTGTCACACGTTCCATTATTCTCCATATCCACATTTCAAATGCTTTTAATCGCTTCTCCTCATCTCGTCGTAATATTCATGTTTCTGCCCCGTACAATGCCACACTCCATATAAAGCACGTCAATAGTCTCTTCTTCAGTTCCTTTTTCAGAGGTCCGCAGAAGATGCTCCTTTTTCTATTGAAAGCTTTCTTGGCTATTGCTATCCCACTTTACCCTAAGGAATTGAATCTTGAGTAATTAATAGGGCAAAGTAGGCCTACGTCATGCAGACGACAGATGGCATGCTACTAGCTTTTTCGATATCATAAAACTGAAATCACTTAATCACGTAAATTTAGAAGTGCTGTACTGCATTATCACAATACTTTCATTAGAGTTCATGTTAATGATAAATTTAAAAATAATGTAATGCAAATAGAACATACTTTCTTACATTTATACAGTTCGAACGGAATAGATTTATTACGGAATTCTGCACAGAATTATTTGCATGAGAGTTGGAGAAAGGAACACCTGCCGAACCAGTCACTATAAAATACTTCTGCATCTTATATTACCTTTCTTTTCGAGGTTTTAAATGAGTCGTTATCACTATAAAATGTTTAAATGTGCAATTAAGTTTATCCTGGGGCTTTAAAAGAATAGTTACCATAAAACACTTAGGCTTGTATACTGTATGTTTATACGTATATAATAATTACGTTTCATCTTCCAAGTTTCAAATAATTACACAGGCCAGCGATGTAGAAAATATTATGAAAATGTTAGCGTTTCTGATGTATTTTAGTGTGCTAAAGCAGAAAATGACACTTAAAATGCCACATTACGTACAGTTTTTTTTTTTCCCCCACAAAACTGAAATTAATGTTTGTAATGTTTGTTTGGTATTAATATACAAAATTTGGATCTAATAATTTACAGCATTCATACACTGATGTTCCCAAGGTTGCGAGTTCGATCCCGGGCCAGGTCGATGGCATTTAAGTGTGCTTAAATGCGACAGGCTCATGTCAGTAGATTTACTGGCATGTAAAAGAACTCCTGCGGGACAAAATTCCGGCAAATCCGGTGACGCTGATATAACCTCAGCAGTTGCGAGCGTCGTTAAGACTATGACAACCAAGACAACCACTACAGACGATCCACAGACAGACAAAACAACCACGGAACAGCTGGTCGAGGGGGTTCTACGTTCTGCTATGCAGAAAATAGAATCCTACATTGACCGGCAACTAAACAGACTACAGGACGAAATAGTGACATTCACTATTTCCTTACTCACTACAGACACAAACCCCACGAAACGACACACGACACTTGCCACAGCCAACCAGGCAGCCAGACGGCTTCTACGGAAACGAGTAGCCCACCACTTTGTTGGTAACAGGTTACGAGTCTCCCTAGCACCACTACAAAAACGTGACTAGGACAGAACTGACCAGAGCACTGGACTCTCCACCTCTCATTAACGTCTGCGGGGCATGGTGCTAACTTCACTTCATTCATTCACTCACAATTCAACTGATAGCGTGCACATTTTTCATATAATCATTTGCAGGGGAAATACACTACGGTTAGATGAGAGGGCAAACGGCTTATAGCTGGGTACCTCGATCTAAAGTTAGCGAATTGCATGTCGAGGAACCAATGGAGGCATGGGATGCTTACCCTGCCTGCCATTTTAAACATCATTCATTCTTTCTTCGTCCCCTTTCATTCGTTCGGCGTTTCGGCGTCGTTAAATAAAACATAACATACACTGATGTTCAAAGGTATCTGACCTACGATTTTCTGATCGTGTAAGTGAACTTTCTAACCACGGGATAAGTCAGAATCAAAGATATACTAAATTGACAAGCTTTGAAATAGTTTCGCTAGTTCTCAATAGGTGACGCAATTATTGGGGAGGTTAAAAAAGTGTCAGGGAAAATTATTACGTAAATGAAGCATAAATTATTCACATGATTGACAATATTAGCGGTTTCCAGCTAAACTCAGTGTTGCTTTACAATCAGTAGAGTAGTATAAAAAATTGTATTCTATAATACGGGTATATTTATGCACGACTGGCAACATTGATTATTACCTTTACCACTTATTTATAGAAGTAATAACTAAAGAAGCCACACTTACATCAACAAATTATCGATCACTATCGATTAGTAGGGTCAGATATCTTTGAACGTCAGTCTACAACTGTGGTCTTAGTATAACAGTATAACACACTACTGCCATCTAGAGGAATATTTGTAATGATGAAATAGTACAATAATACATTTTCAAGACAGTTTATTATTTTTATAAGTCAATTAGGGTGCTATTCATAGACATTTCGCTAGCCCGCGCTACGAGCGTGCTAAACTAGCCCCGGCTATCGACTGGTTACTTGTACGGGATTCATATCCTATCATATCGCAAACACTGGTTTATGAATACGAAAAACGTTAGTTCGCTGATCATCCACCGGAAATTCGCGCTAAGAATGTCTATGAATACAGCCCTCAATATTTTATTGTAGTAGAATACTTTACTTCTCTCAATCTTTACATACTTTCTTCTAATCACGTAATAGTCAACTAAATCCCACTCGAGTTTTGATTTTCTCTAGATAAATCAAAACCTCTATACTTGTTTTTTTGAAAGATGGGACATGACAGTTAAGCGGCCGAGTTTGGAACTACAGTGCCATGTTGCCAATATGGACTACCACGCTGCCAGCTGATGGTAGCTAGCAATTGTCTTGAAGATGGCTGACGTTAAAACATTCATTGACAATTGACACGAAGGTACGAAAACAATACAAAAATTGACAGAGAATCAAAGACGAAACGTACCAATGCTAACATTGTGTGCACAATAAATGTCGCCAAGAGAGCTATTAAGCACTCGCCATATGGAAACTGTAAGTTTGGCAACTCAACCGTTGTTACCATAGCAACAGGTCTACCACGCTATGTGACATTCAGTTGTTTTTCCGATCGCAACGCTCCGGTCATGTCCCATCTTAAAAAAAAAAAAAACAAGTATAGTGAGATTACTGTAGATAAAACATTTCAGTACGTACCTACTACTATTTATTAGTAAGTACTGCAACTTAAGAAAGTACTGATATAATTTAGTATTCACTTAGTTTTATCAGTACTTACTTAAAAATATGTGAATAAAAGTATATACTTGTTTATGTCAGTAAGTACTATGGAATTTTCAACTATGGCACAGATCATGCTTTTGTTTTATAGTAACTGTAATACGTTAACATGTGGAAAGACTAGCGTCTTAATTCTTGGAAGAAAGTAATCAGATTTATTTGTGTGTCATCATTATTTTAATGTGTGAAATTTTCTACATTTCCATGTAGACTGGAGAATAATATTGAACTTCTTATCAGTGAAATTTAATTAAATGTACAATTATCGAAATAACATTCAGTGTAAGTGAATTTATTGAACGTACTTGGATGCTGAGGAAATTGACGTCGATTGATTATTTCTGAATTGATTGATATCCAAGTTATGGTATTCCTATTTTACATGTAGAAACATTAATTGTCTCTCAATTTTTGCGAATCATCAGTGGTAAGGCGAAGACGAAAGTGAAATTAGGAAATAGACAATATTGCGATGAGAAATGGCTCTGATTGGTTGAAATTTAACGGATTCTTACACTCAATTCGTGATGTTTCAATTTCACCTCCCATGTCGTTCGATAGAGGGAACCACTATGCACAACCGTCCAGCATGACGCTCATTCTTCACAGTAGATGGCAGGAAAAGAAACTCCTTTCATTACGTAAAACAAGTCACAATCTTAAGACTGTTGTACTTTAATCAAAGATGGCAGTGTAGGTGTCTATAGGAAAATCAAACTTAAGTGATACGTTTTGACATACATATGTAAATGTAAAAGATATTATCCCTTTTCACGGCATGAAGGCTCACAGAGGTAGAGGTCTATGTTTTTATGATCTCGATACTAGAATGACACTCCGACCCCTTTCAGCCTCTAGCTCAGCTCAAACTTTTTTGAAGGGGAGATCAATTTTTAAGTCAGAGATGTACCGCAGACCACTTTACTCTTGTTCCCTTCGAAAGCAAATTTATAATTTTTGTAGCATATTTTAATACCAGTATACTTATTTTAGAAAATAATTAATTACAATACTTTTCCAATTATATTTTTGTAGCCAAATCACAAGTAACTTATAACAAATTCTGTGCATTGTTAAGGCCCAATTGTATAAAACTCCCTGACTAAAGATCAACTTTGATCGAAGATCGAAAAGTGAACCGAGTTCAGACACTTCTTCTATTGTATAAAACTTTTCTGCGATCAAATTACCTTGGTTCAAATGCAATCTAAGTTCACGTGAAAAGGATTTGGCAACATCGCATAAACAGGTGAAATACGTGATGCGCGGACAGGTTTGTTCAGTGTTGCCAATCTAGCGACTTTAACTCTTTTTCAACAACAATTTCTTTTAACTTTTATATTGCTTAAATAGGATTTAGTGACCTTTTTAGCACCCCATAGTAACAAAATTTAATCTTTCTTTGTTGATAATGAGAAATCTAGCGACTTTACAACTACTTTTTGGCGACTTTCCGTATTACACTCTGTTGGAGGCACTGGTTTTTTGTGCAATGTAAATAATGGCGGACAATAAGAAGAAGGTTGACTGTTCTCCGAGTTGTTATCTTGTTATGGTGTTTGATACTGCTAAACATAATAAAGCTTTATAAAACGACAATTTTCGTTTAGTAACACAGTTAATTGAAAATTTATGAATGTACCTATCATATCCATTAATAATTAATGGTTGTTATAAACATAATATAATTATAGGTTATGTTATTTGATACGGCTGAACACGATAGAGCCTTATAAAATATAAGATTGTTTGTGTATTAAGGCAAGAAATTGAAAGAAATATATATAAATGTACCTATCATACCTATTAATATTAATAATAATGGATATTTCACTTGCACAATCTGTCACTCGTATATTTCAAACAGAAAAGAAATAACTGAACTTGGATCATCGAACTTAATCGGAGAAATTTCTTCAGTCAAAGTTGATTTTAGTTTGAGACAAATTAATCTCAGATTAGACTTTATACAACACAAAATTCCAAGTTCAGCTGAAACAAGGATCAATTTAACCTCTAATCTAAGATTAAATGGTTTATACAATCGGGCCTAATTCATCGCTTGTCTATTAGTAGTTAGTTTGAAATCCTTCTTATGTGGTACAAGCTAGTAGTTGTCCATGTCTCTGTTAAATAGTGGCCATTATAAATAATGGAAAACTGACTTCGATCCGGATCTTTGAAAAGAAAGGAACGTGATGGTACGCTTCATTTATGCAGTGTTAAAAAAATATGGGGAAGGAGTACATATATAGAAAATGTGAATATGAAGGAAAGATTTGGACTAGCTTGGTTTAGACTGGGGATTTGGAAATTAAGAAATAATAGAGGCAATATACCTCAAGGCACATGCCCATTGTGTGGAAGGAGAGAAGATGACATTCACATTGTTCTTGAGTGTCAAAATACTGAAGATATACGTAAGAAATTTATAAAAGAAAAATTCCTTCAAATAAATAAAGAAATAGCTATAAAAAAGCTCATGAACATTAATAACATAAAATTGCAAAAGCAATTAGGTTTATATCTTTTTTTGGTTAAAAAAATTAGAATGGATAGAATAAAGGAAATAGATGTGAACGAAAGTAATTAAGAAATATATAAATAAATAGTGAAACAATTGTAGTGTATGTGTATGTGTATATATGGTTCTTTCTTTTTCTTGTTATAGATGTAAAATTATGCATGGAAGAAAGTAACAAGTGTAGATGCATGGAGAAATACGAGGAAAGTCAACATCCCTTAATAATAAACAAATACACGGAAAATAAAATACCGGAGAAGATTGCAAAATTAAAAAATAGAAGGAAGGAAGCATTAAGGGAGAGTACAGTTACTGAGCTGACTAATAAATTCAAGTTTGGAAGGTACGCTTTGTCTAGACTCACAGATAATAACATATTTGACTTAGTTAGAAATTATTTGGCTATCTTTTTTATTTCTAAATTTAACAGTTTTGAAGGTACGTCAAAAGAATATTATGAAATAAAATTAAGGAATGAAGGCTTACCTACGAGAGAGAGCTTGTATGAACTGTATAAATACTTTTGTAAGGAAAGAGGTATGGAAGAAACTAGAATTAGAGATGATTTAGATACGCTAGCTGCACATTGCAGAGTGAGGAGGGAAGTACATCTTAGGAAGGTAAACCAATACTGATGGTACCAATATTCTAGAATGAGTTGAGTCTTGCACAATAACTGAAAGCTAGTGCAAGACAAAACAAATATGTTAATAGGTAAAACGTACAAATTGTATTTAAATAATTATATATCTTTGTGTAAAATTGTTGTATGTAATGTGTCTGTGATCTATTATATATAATAAACCAAACCATAATCACCATTTATGCAGTGCTAATAGATCAGAAGCTGTGTGTGAAGAAATATATTAATATCAGTGATTATAGTGCCATTAAAGAAATGTCTAGTCCTAGTGGTAGCTATTGAAAGAAAAAATACTTTCGTAAATATGACAAGAGTTATTTGGAACTTTGATTTACTTGGTGTGGCAATGAGAGTGAACCAAACCTCGGTGCGTTGTTTGTTACGAAGTGCTTTCAAACGAGTGTATGAAACCCGCGAAATTGAAGTGGCACTTAGAGACGAAAGGTGCAAGTGTAAAAAGTAAACCTGTCGGATTTTAAAATAGCCGGAATGTAAAATTTCTCATATCTCCATCTGGAAAATAAACAAAAAAATTCATGCAGAAACATGCCCGATTTTCAAGAGGTAAAGATGCAATTTGACACGTTCTATTACTGGTGTACGACGTACAGTACGTGCCCATTTAAATGTGCAATGTGGGTGTCGGCAAAAGTATTAAGAAAGTCATAAATACATGAAAAGGTTCGGTACTTTGGTCCTCTGTTATGAATTCGGGGCTGGGTTGTAGGCTCGGCGCCAGATGTGCAGGGAAAATGGCGAGGAACACCACGTTCATAGTGCTTAACATTTCTCTTTTGTTGCCGAGAGTAGAGTGGGAAGTGGGTAGACGGCTAGGGTAAGAAATGTCATAAAATATTAGTACTGGAAGAAAAAATGAAAGGCGATTTCCATATGTCATTTCTAAACTCTGAGATTTTCAGTTATAGTGTGATACCCAATTCGTTTGAATTTTATGTGGTCCGCGGACCATAGTTTGAGAAACGCTGCTCTAGCTGATCAAACATAAGGAATAGGAGGCATATGTTAAACTCAATGTAAAATTCTCGCAAAGAATTTCCATACCCTTGACATGAAAAATTTTGAAACATTTCTTGTGCGAAGTGGCAAGAAAAAGTGTGTCGCCATTTCAAAACTGTACAAAGATTTTTTTTATTAATATTAAATATTATTTTATAATATTCTGTTATGCTGTCTGTTATTTTAAATAGGCCTGTACGAAATATTACATTTCTGAGAAGGTGAATGAAGTTACAGAAAATATGGCTTTTATACAAAGAAAGAATATAATATTAGCAAAATCATACAATGAAATGAAAGTCACAATTTCAAATTCATTAAGTAAGGGCTTACAATGTTCTCTTGGGCCACAACCCTCAAGAATACGCATAGCTTTTTCTGAAAAAGAAAAACATCTTTTGTAGTAGCACTACTTCCCGCAATAAAACTACATAATTCAAACGAGACCAGAAAAAAATCATGATAGGTATCTAATAAGGCACTGACAGGAAGCAATAAAATTGTTTTAAACTTCTTTATAAGAAAATCTTTGACAATTTGACATATCGCTAGAGCATGTTCCTTCCAGGTAAGTTTAGCATATTTATCACTGCGAACATTTTTTATAAAGACTGCATCACATTCACTTTTTAAAAACCCATTAATTAATTTATTTATTTATTTACTTATTGATTTATTTATTTACTTATTTATTTATTTACATATTTATTTATTTACTTATTTATTTATTTACTTATTTACGTACTTATTTATTTACTTAGTTACTTATTTATTTTATTATTTACTTATTTACTTACTTATTTATTTACTTATTTACTTATTTATTTATTTACTTACATATTTACTTATTTATTTACTTAGTTACTTATTTATTTTCTTATTTACTTATTTAATTATTTACTTACTTATTTATTTACTTATTTATTTATTTACTTACTTATTTATTTACTTATTTATTTATTTACTTACTTATTTATTTACTTATTTATTTACTTATTTATTTACTTACTTATTTACTTATTTATATACTTATTTATTTATTCATTTACCTACTTATTTATTTACTTACTTATTTACTTATTTATTTATTTATTGTTTAAATTTTTAAATTTTTAAATTTTTATTAATTTTTAAATTTTTTTAATTATTTAATTATTTTATTTATTTATTTATTTACTTATTTATTTATTTACTTATTTATTTATTTATTTATTTATTTACTTATTTACGTACTTATTTATTTACTTACTTATTTACTTAGTTATTTATTTTATTATTTACTTACTTATTTATTTACTTATTTATTTATTTACTTATTTATTTATTTACTTATTTATTTATTATTTATTTATTTACTTATTTATTTATTTATTTACTTATTTACGTACTTATTTATTTACTTACATATTTACTTACTTATTTACTTAGTTACTTATTTATTTTCTTATTTACTTATTTAATTATTTACTTACTTATTTATTTACTTATTTATTTATTTACTTACTTATTTATTTACTTATTTATTTATTTACTTATTTACTTATTTATTTACTTACTTATTTACTTATTTATTTACTTACTTATTTTCTTATTTATTTACTTATTTATTTATTTATTTACCTACTTATTTATTTACTTACTTATTTACTTATTTACTTATTTATTTATTTTTTAAATTTTTAAATTTTTAAATTTTTATTAACTTTTTAATTTTTTTAATTAATTAATTATTTTATTTATTTATTTATTTACTTATTTATTTATTTATTCATTTATTTATTTATTCATTTATTTATTTATTTATTTACTTATTCTGGTGTAGGTAAGGCCATCAGGCTTCTCTTCCACACCACCCTAAATACAAATACAATAACAGAAATATGTTCGCAGCAAAGATTTTCCTGTCGACATGTAATGTGGGACAAGAATTTACTGGTAAATACTTTAACAAATATAGACTTGCATTTCATTTTAGTGTTGGCTCGCTGTCTGGGAAAGCTTTGTTGCCAGCGTTCAGCTTGCAGATATTCAGAACATGCGGACTACGCAGGAGCGACAGTTGTTCTGAATGCACTTCAGCTAGCTGCCCTGCCTCTTGATACACATCAATTTTCTTCACACTCCACTCTCTTCTCCTCATGCCTTAGTTTTAATTTTAGACATTACAATCCAGTTTTCACTGGCGAATATACCCAATTCAATAAAAACAACTTTTTACCAAGCAACCTCATTTACCGTCCTCGCAAGAAACCAGCGATTCTATCAACTCCTACAACACAGCAATGTTTCTCTATTCCAAATTTTATTAATATACAGTGTGTTTCATAAAATGTGAGACCCATTTCATCAGTGCTCAGGAGACATAAAAACAACGCAAAAAGCTTATACAGGGACATCATTTTATTTTTACCAACATGTTTAATATTAACTTGCCTATACCTCTGGATCAACGCCGTTTGCTACCCCCTTCCACGACTGGAGTTCGATGATACTGGCGTAATATACAAACAAATCACTTTACTAGGTATAGGAGGGAAGAAAATTAGTGCATCCATTTACGTAAACTAGGAAATATTGCGCTTTTGAGTTTGATCATTTTCATTAGCTTTTTGTTTAATCAAAATACAGTACTGTATTAACAATGAGTGTTCTTACTCACGAACTGAGCTGTCCATTCGGACGTATTCATTATGCAGTGCATATTATACTGTCTACAGCACATTAGCGTACAAAATAGAGAATGAAGTTAAATTGAAAAATAATCATAATATGGATATTTCAACACATTTTTTAAAATGGTTACCGTTCATTTCGATACAGGCTTCAGTTCTAATGTGCATATTATCGCACTATAGACTATTGTACCTAATCCCAATTACCAGTTTCGTTCTTCGTACTAGTAACTCATGTTGAAATAATTCTGTACCTACTCTATGAAAGAGTACCTTACGTACTGTAAATTCAATCTTCACTTCTGCCCGACCCGAAAAGATAAAATTACTCAGACATAAGCTCACTATCTACTGTCCGTCCAAGTGGTTATGTCGTAGTGTCGTAGAAAGGGAGGAAATCACGTGACAGTTAATTACTTAACGAGGCCCTTTTAGTTAAGTTATTTTAAACAGTCGTATAATATTACGTAGACGTCCAATTCCTAACAGAAATTAATGTTTTCAGAAAAGAGCTAAGACAGCCCAGCCACTAGCTGGCGAATAAAATCAGGTGGGGGAAACCGGAATACGGCGTAGGCAAATGGACGACAGTACCTGTGCGAAAATGATTCGATATTGAAAGCTCTTTCGTCATTGGAAAAGGCGAACATATTTTTAGAACGTACTGTTTACTATGACCGTAAGGCTACTATGACTGTATATGCCGTCTTGGATCTGTGCGGAGGACGGTTGAACTCATTAGTAGAAGGGGTGGGAGTGAAGTACATTCAAAAACTCAGGTACAATAAAAATTGAAGTAAAAATAAAATGATGTCCCTGTATAAACATTTGTTCCACTTGATCTTGGTTGTAAGGTATGTCATGTACATCGGTAATGGGGAGCTGCTTACCGATAGATGAAGTGCTCAAAATGGCCACCTTTAGCCTGAACGCAAGTCCGCAGTCATCGTGTGTCAGACCGTTATAATCTTTAAAAAATTCTTAGTCGGATATGTTGGCAGTCATCTTGAATACGCTGACAAGTATTGTAATGTTAGGGATGAGTTGTTTTCAAGTGGCCCTTCAAATAAAAGTCCAATATATTTAGGTCCGGAGGACGCGTAGGCCAGCTTTAGCATATCTAATAAACAGGTAAAGAAGTGTAAGTAGTTCAGTTGACCTTAAATCGGAAACAAGGACACATGTGACAAATGCAAATTAAGCTTTCAGGTATAACTCCCTGTAAAGTTGATCTGAACAATTTTGAGGAAAAAATTGTTCCGGAGCAGGGTATCGAACACGGGACCTTAGGTTAAACGTACCAACGCTCTACCAACTGAGCTACCCGGGAACTCTACCCGACACCGATCCAACTTTTCCCTCTATATCCACAGACCCTCAAAATTGTTCAAATCAACTTTACAGGGAGTTATACCTGAAAGCTTGATTTGCATAATACACGTCACTGTTCGTTAACAGAAAACCACAATTTAAGTCACACAGAGTTAGTGTGCACTCAAATGTTGGTTGCTTGACGGTCGTCAGCTCACTTTGAGGTCTGTGGATATAGAGGGAAAAGTTGGATCGGTGTCGGGTAGAGTTCCCGGGTAGCTCAGTTGGTAGAGCGTTGGTACATTTAACCAAAGGTCCCGAGTTCGATATCCGGCCCCGGAACAATTTTTCCCTCAAAATTGTTCACATGTGACAAACGTTTATAGGAACTGTTTTCATTGTTTTTATGCCTCTTATCCACTGATGAAGTGGATCCCACATATTACGAAACATCCTGTAAATAACGCTGTTATTATACATATTACTAATGTATACTTATAAAATACAAAGTTGAGTAAGAAGCAAGTAAAGCAATTATTTTAAAAAGTAATAACTTTTTTCTAGAATATGCTATTAGGAAAGTTCAGGATAACACAGAGGGTTTGGAATTGAACGGGTTACATCAGCTTCTTGTCTATGCGGATGACGTGAATATGTTAGGAGAAAATCCACAAACGATTAGGGAACACACGAAAATTCTACTTGAAGCAAGTAAAGCGATAGGGTTGGAAGTAAATCCCGAAAAGACTAAGTATATGATTAAGTCTCGTGACCAGAATATTGTACGAAATGGAAATATAAAAATTGGAGATTTATCCTTCGAAGAGGTGGAAAAATTCAAATATCTTGGAGCAACAGTAACAAATATAAATGACACTCAGGAGGAAATTAAACGCAGAATAAATATGGGAAATGCCTGTTATTATTCAGTTGAGAAGCTTTTGTCATCTAGTCTTCTGTCAAAAAATCTGAAAGTTAGAATTTATAAAACAGCTATATTACCGGTTGTTCTACATGGTTGTGAAGCTTGGATTCTCACTTTGAGAGAGGAACAGAGACTAACGGTGTTTGAGAATAAGGTTCTTAGGAAAATATTTGGGGCTAAGAGGGATGAAGTTACAGGAGAAAGGAGAAAGTTACACAATGCAGAGCTGCACGCATTGTATTCTTCACCCGACATAATTAGGAACATTAAATCCAGACGTTTGAGATGGGCAGGGCATGTAGCACGTATGGGCAAATCCAGAAATGCATATAGAGTGTTAGTTGGGAGGCCGGCGGGAAAAAGACCTTTAGGGAGGCCGAGACGTAGATAGGAATATAATATTAAAATGGATTTGAGGGAGGTAGGATATGATGGTAGAGACTGGATTAATCTTGATCAGGATAGGGATCAATGGCGGGCTTATGTGAGGGCGGCAATGAACCTCCGGGTTCCTTAAAAGCCAATAAGTAGTAGTAGTAATAATAAAGAAGCAGGGCGCTCCCAGGTTGCAGAAAAGATGGCGCCCTGGCCCGCTCTGGCAGGACTACACCCCTGCCGGGGCGGGGGGGTGGTTACGAAATTTTCCCCAATTTTTAGGAAAATGTGAATGAGGTAATCGATTGCGAATCGTCGGTATAACCTCGTCAAAACACCATCTCGCTATCACCAATTCCACCGACGTAATGCTAGATAACCTCACATTTGGTATAGCGTAATTAAATAACTGAAGTAAATAAAAGACTAATGAGATACCGGTAGGTGGCGGCGGGAACTATGACAACAACAAGAGCTAAAGCACTTCTATGGTCTACCACTCTACCAAATGCTTTTCTTTTTCATCATATCTTACGTACACATATGTTACTGTTAAATCTGAATCCGGAAACTGACTATTGTTTCTACAGGTGACACAGAACATACGATTACAGTAGTGGGGTAAGGGATTGATCCTTGGCTTAAGGCAGCCGTGGCGAAAATGTAACTCACGAGTACATTGTGGCTCGCAATGATAGCTGTGCATGTCTCTTGCTCCCACAACCCCCACCCTCTCATTCACTGGAGTCAAACTCCGTTCCATTTGTATTTGCCTCTGACCTGCGAGTGGCATATGTCTGTCTCGAAACCATGTACCTCTAAAAAAACGAAACTTTCAAGTAGGATGGGAGGACGCATTTTTTTGCTGCCAATGTGGCGAGAATATTAAATGTATGATTTGTCCACAAGTATTACGAGGAAAAAGGCTGTATAACATAAAATAGCATTATACTACATGTTACTCATGAAACATTAAAAGGTTACTATTATTATTATTATTATTATTATTATTATTATTATTATTATTATTATTTCTATTCTTTTTCAGCAGATGTACAAATAATGCGGTTAGGTCTTCAATTTAAACTCACTGATTTACAATGTAATGTTGCAATGAAAGCTAGATGTAAGGACTTGATAGATGTTGAACTTTTCAAATCTTTGCCAAAATATAAACATCGGAAGCTTCGTTCTTTCGCTTGCTCTGTTGAAGCCATGTTCGCTACAACTTATGCGTTTGTGAACAATTATTTTCAAAAATGAAAATAGTGAAAACCAAATTTAGATCACGACTGACAGACAAATACTTTCGTGATCAACTACGACTGGAAGTAAGTGACATAATTCCTGATTTTGAAACTCTGTCGCAGAGACATTCTGAAGACAATTAACTTTAGATTGTAATAATGTGTCCTATGTTTTCTTATTCATTTCTTTCTT
The DNA here is from genome assembly GCF_040183065.1 of Periplaneta americana. Classification (NCBI taxonomy): domain Eukaryota; kingdom Metazoa; phylum Arthropoda; class Insecta; order Blattodea; family Blattidae; genus Periplaneta; species Periplaneta americana. The sequence goes on from NC_091131.1 coordinate 22,566,854, forward strand.
CGTTACACGTACTAAACATTAGTTTGTAGCCTTGTACTGTATAAAATTATATTTAAGTGCTTGACGTAAGGAAAATGAAAATCCGTTAATAAGTCAGACAGTTGCTTCACTTCCCCTTCGGGTGTCCGCCTCCCTCCATAGGTGCTATGCACGTTGCAGGTTACACAGTAGCTCGGCGCACGATTACATTTTCGCCACGGCTGACTTAAAGTAAGGAGGGTTGATGTCAGTCACCTGTGTTTGACGTACAGCCACCCACTCCCGGTCCTGATTTAGAAGCGCTACACATTCCATGCATTTCACGGAAAGTAAGCACACGCTTCGGGAAGCAGCTTGCCAGACTAAACAATGACGTATGAGGGAACGAACCACATCTGGCTTCCAAACCATTACATTTTTTCACTTTAGCAGGTCTATACATAGCGAGACGAGCAGCATTATTGACGTTCAACACGCAGCTAATGACCGTAGTGAAAACCATCATGAGAGTCTGTAAGTCTATTAAGTAAACGGAAGGTTCGCTGCATTTATATCGTATCGTAACAACTGTCGCCAAGTGCTTGCTTAATTATAATGTATAATTGTGAATATAGTATCGTATCCTAAAATATATATCATATCATATCATATATATATCTTACTTACTTACTGGCTTTTAAGGAACCCGGAGGTTATTTTGCCGCCCTCACATAAGCCTGCCAGTGGTCCCTATACTGAGCGAGATTAATCCAGTCTCTATCATCATATCCCACCTCCCTCAAATCCATTTTAAGATTATCTTCCCATCTACGCCTCGGCCTCCCTAAAGGTCTTTTTCCCTCCGGCCTCCCAACTAACACTCTATATGCATTTCTGGATTCGCCCATACGTGCTACATGCCCTGCCCATCTCAAACGTCTGGATTTAATGTTCCTAATTATGTCAGGTGAAGAATACAATGCGTGCAGTTCTGTGTTGTGTAACTTTCTCCATTCTCCTGTAACTTCATCCCTTTTAGGCCCAAATATTTTCCTAAGCACCTTATTCTCAAACACCCTTAACCTATGTTCCTCTCTCAAAGTGAGAGTGCAAGTTTCAGAATCATAAAGAACAACCGATAATATAACTGTTTTATAAATTCTAACTTTCAGATTTTTTGACAGCAGACTGGATGATAAAAGCTTCTCAACCGAATAATAACAGGCCTTTCCAATATTTATTCTCTGTTTAATTTTCATATCATATCATATCATATCATATCATATCATATCATATCATATCATATCATATCATATCATATCATATATCATACATCATATATCATATCATATCATATCATATATCATATCATATATCATATTATATCATATCATATCATATCATATCATATCATATCATATCATATCATATCATATCATATCATATCATATCATATCATATATCATATCATATCATATCATATCATATCATATCATATCATATCATATCATATATATCATATCATATTACATCATATATCATATCATATCATATCATATATCATATCATATTACATCATATCATATCATATCATATCATATCATATTACATCATATTACAGCACATCATATCATATATCATATCATATCATATCATATCATATCATATCATATCATATCACATCACATATCATATATCATATAATATCATATCATATCATATCATATCATATCATATCATATCATATCATATCATATCATATCACATCATATTACAGCACATCATATTATATGATATCATATATCACATCACATCACATCACATCATATCATATCATATCATATCACATTACACCATATCACATCACATCACATCACATCATATCATATCATATCATATCATATCATATCATATCATATCATATCATATCATATCATATCATATCATATCATATCATATCATATCATATAATATCATATCATATCATATCATATCATATCATATCATATCATATCATATCATATCATATCATATCACATCACATCACATCATATCATATATCATATCATATCACATCATATTACATCACATCATATCATATCATATCATATCATATCATATCATATCATATCATATCATAGCATATGTTGGAGTTGCTGGCAGAGCCCCCACATCTGTATTCCATAGGTCAAGATTGGTCTGATGACTGATTTATATACTAGGACTTTATTTTCACGAGAGAATGTAGAGTGATTGTTGAACAGTCAATTTAGTTGCAAAAATTTAGTTATAATACACCTTGGTTACAAATTATTGGACTATTTCTGAAAGCTATTATATTTTTTTACCAATAAATACATATGATCTTACTGATCTTACCACCATTTGAAAGAGGGAAGTTTGAAGTTTTATATTGACCTTAGATGCACTCGATGTGAGCCCCACGTGTAATACGGCAGAGTCCAGGCGGTGTCCCATTCTTGCCAAACTCTCTCAACCATGTCTTCTGTGACGTTCCCATGGCTGTGTTAATGATGCCTTCTCAATTTTCTGCCAACGTCGCTGGAAGTAGAGATAAGTAAACACTGTCCTTGACGAAATCCCACAAAAATAAATCACTGTGAAATCCGGATGAGGTGGCCACGTGCAGAAGATGTGTCTGCATCCGTTGCACGACCAATCCATCGACCAGGTAGCTGTTGATTTAGGTACCTCCGAACCTCCGTATGCCAATGTGAAGGGGCTCCGTCTTGTTGGAAAATGAACACCTGTTCCTCCTCGTCCGTGAGATGTGGCATTAGCTAATTTTACTAAATCAAGGTACCAACCTTTCTAATCTTTATGAACTGCGTTATAACCTCACACTGCCTGTTCTTGAAAGATGCCTTCTTATTTGTTCCGAAAGAAATAAATTAATTCCAGGGATTGGAGATAACTTACATATTAAGATATGACATCGAAACTGTAAAAAAAAAAGAACAAGTGACTCGATAAAACACTATGCAACATTGAACATCCTAAAGAAAATAAGGAAAAATCAGATTGACTGCATGTTTGATATAAAATTATCTAACGAAGACTAAAATTCACAAATCTAGCTTTCAGGTAAAGCTCCCTGTGAAGCAGACTCGAATAATGTCAAGGGAAAAATTGTTCCGGGGCCGAGTATCGATTCCGGGACCTATGGCTCAACGCACCAACGCTCTATAGACTGAGCTATCCAGGAACTTCACCCGATACACTCTCAGTTTTTTCCCTTTATGTCCGCATAACTCGATTGGGCTGACAAGACGCCAGAAACACACATCGAGTGCACACAAACTCTGTGTGACTTTAAATTGTGGTTTTCTGTTAACGTACCTACAGTAACGTATACATTATGCAAATATAACTTTCAGGTAAAGCTCCCTGTGAAGTAGACTTCAATAATTTCAACGAAAAAATTGTTCCGGGGCCGGAAATTATTGAAGACTAAAATTCGTATTATTCACGTGACGATGTCAGTAGACGTTATGTCCACCCCTGATTTCGCCTGCGAAACCATTAAATACCTCCCACATGTCTCGACTGTTATTTGGGCTGCCTGAACAAAAATGACCAACCACCCCACACAACACAAACAAGCTGCATTCCGAACAATGGTACACAGACTACTCAACATACCAATGAACCAACAGGATTACAACGAAGAACTGAACACAATCAAATACACAGCACAAGAAAACGGATACAACCCTAACATAATAGACAACATAATACGTAAGACAAAACATAATCACAAAAAACATAAGAATACAACACAAACACAAGAACACAAAAAATACATCACACTAACATACGAAGACAAAAACACACAAAAAATTTCAACCTCATTCAAGAAATTAAATTACAACATCGCATACAGAACAAATGACACTGTACAAAAACATCTAAACACACAAACAAACAAATATAACCACACAAGCGTATACAAACTCAAATGTAACACCTGCAACAACTTCTACATAGGACAGACAGGCAGATCATTTCAAACACGTTACAAAGAACACATCACAGCCATAACAAAATTACAAAACACCTCAACATATACAGAACACATCACAAATGCTAACCACACCCACAGAGACATCAACACAGACATCCAACCAAAAAGGCAGAAACTAAACACACTAGAACAATATGAAATATACAGACACACGAAAACACACCCCAACGAAATTCTCAACACACAACTCAATTTCAAAACACACACTCTTTGACTCTACACTATACCAAACGAACGCACCCTCACAGGAAACAGAACAAGAGGCGCCAAGACCAACAACGACCAATTCTGAGGATGGCCCATAAATAGGTTGAAACATGTAAACAAGGTACGTTAGAATTTAACACAAGAAAGTCTCATCATACATATTCCAAAGTGATACAGTGTTAAAAGTTGTGTAATCAAGATGTAAAAATGAATGGCTTGAGTTAGATACCCTAATAATTGTTAGAAAATTCCGAGCATCAAGTGTATTGTATTACTTATTATAGTGACATTTTGGATGGATAGCAGGGAAACTGCGAGTTCCCCTATAAAGTATGCTTCAATGGCGTCTTTGTCCACCACTAACCCTGCTTACACACGCCGGATTTAAACCCGGTTCTCGGGCAAGGGAAGTAGATCATCCAGCCGGTGCGCTAACGGTGAGTATACTGTCACATAAATAACTTAGAAGGGGATCGAACCGAGACACGTTCATCTCGTAACAGATAATTAGCATAGAGACGAGACGTGGAATTCTTGAAAATGCGTAGCGTCATCAATTTCGCGCTCCCACGCCGATCGGCTTCCTGCCGCTCCGATTCGCACCTTGGCCGCACCGTCGCGTCGTCGCCACAGGAATTAGCAACGTTTTCGTACCGTGCGTCTAGTCGATGAGACTGCGCTGATGATCTCATTATTTTGTGTCAGCGGTTCGTCCGGACAAGTAACGAAGCGATTCTTATGGAAGTCAATTCTGTCGTAAATTCAATACACGTTATTAGTAGGGGTCTGACTTTATGGAGATTATTCTACCCTTATTTCGGTGATTAAACGCTGGTCCACAACAATCGAGAACGAGAACCTGAACGAGAACGGGAAGCGAAGAACGTGAACGTGAAGATTTTTTATTCATAATGAACCGAGAACGGAAACGGCTATTCCTATCGATATGTAGGCTGCGTATGCCAGCTACCTAAAGACTGATGATGTGATGATTATTGACTTTACTGGCTTTGAGCCAGAGGCCGTTTTAGGGTCTTATACTCGCAGGACGCCCTCTCTAGCCATTGTACATAAATAATAATAATAATAATAATAATAATAATAATAATAATAATAATAAATATATATTTACATACTGTATATGACACTATTTCTGGCATAAGTGCTAGTAGGTGTGTGAGTGCGGTGATTGGCTTTTTATTTATTTTATTTTTTTACTTTATTTTTTTTTGTTTTAATTATTTTGGTGTAGCCCTAATTTGTTAATTTGCGATGCTTAAGGAATGGTGAACGGGACAAGAGTTCGGGGTAAAAGATATCAGTTGATAGACAGCATTAAGGTATCATATGGGGAGATTAAGAGGAAAGCAAGAGGGAAATGCTGGGTTTGCAGTTAAAGACCTGCTCTTGGGCAGAACACTGTGCATACATACATACATACATTTTTTTTTGACTGAAGTTAAAAATACATTAGGCATATACAGGGACATCATTTTATTTTTACTAACATTTCCATTATTAACCTGGCTATACCTTTGGAGTAAGGGAAAAACCGTTTGCTACCCCCTTCCACGACTGGAGTTCGATGATACTGGCGTAAAATACAAACAAATCACTTTACTAGGTATAGAAGGGAAGAAAAGTAGTTCATCCATTTACGTAACTAGAAAATATCGCGTTTTTCAGTTTCATAATTTTCATTATAGGTTTTTGTTTAATCAAAATACAGTACTGTATTGACAATAAGTGTTTTTACTCACGAACTGAGCTAGCCATTCGAACGTATATATTATACTGTCTACAGCACATTAGCGTACAATATAGAGAATGAAGTTAAATGGAAAAATAATCATAATATGAATTTTGTTATTATTAATCATAATATGGATATTTAAACACATTTTTGAAAATAGTGGCCGTTCATTTCGATACAGGCTTCAGTTCTTTTGTGTATATACTATAGAATATTGCACCTAATTCCAATTAGCAGTTTCGTCCTTCGTACTAGTAACTCATGTTGAACTACTTCTGTACCTACTCTATAAAAGAGTACCTTACGTACTGTAAATTCAATATTCACTTCTGTCCGATCCGAAAAATAAAAATTACTCAGACATGCTATCTTCTGTCCGTCCAAGTGGTTACGTCGCAGCGTCGTAGAAAGGGAGGAAATCACGTTACAGTTAATTACTTAACGAGGCCCTTTTATTTAAGTTATTTTAAACAATTGTATGGGTATAATATTACGTAGACGTCGAATTCCTAACAGAAATTAATGTTCTCAGAAAAGAGCTAAGACAGCCCAGCCACTAGCATTTACAGAGAGGCGAATAGAAGCAGGTGTGGAAAACCGGGATGCGACGTAGGCAAATGGAAAATAATGCAATATTGAAAGCTCTTTCGTCACTGGAAAACGCGAACATATTTTTGGAACGTACTGTTTACTATGACCGTAAGGCTACTATGACTGTATATGCGGTCTTGGATCTGTGTGGAGGACGGTTGAACTTCATTAGTAGAAGGGGTGGGAGTGAAGTACATTCAAAAACTCAGGTACAATAAAAATTGAAGTAAAAATAAAACGATGTCCCTGTAGTACGCCGAACGCAAGTAATGCAACGGATAAGGATATAAAGAAACACGTCGTCGCTGCGTGTTCGTGGAGTACAGTCAACTCCCGACATTCTGAAGCTATACTAGTAAACACATGCTCATTTCGTCGTGATCTTTGCAGTGAATAATAACGTGCATTCGTAAGTTACGGAACTTGAACCTGAGGATGTCACTTGAAATGATTTTATATTGCAAGAAATTCTTTCAGTAGCACATAACGTCATTGATGCATAATGTAGTACAAGATATTCATAACATCTGATATTTTTTCGTGTTTCTTTATGATATTGCATCTCGCTCATCATTGAAAACCCACTAATGTTCTATGTAGGTACTTCTCTAGAAATTCCCTAAAATGTAGATTATTCAATTTATTAATAGAGATGTTGACAATGAACATCATATGGTAGACTACACAAATCCATGCTAAACATCGAGTTAATACCTTCATAATTTTCAGATTTTGATGGTACTGGTTTTTTAGATTACGTTCAACACATTTTCTGTGCCTTTTGGTATTGAAGCGTCTGTCAGTGCACTGTTTTTGTCACTTTTACGTTTATTTTACACAATTTATATGCAATGTTGTCTATATTGACAGTGAAAATATTAGTTCAAATATTCTCAATAATAACCTGCAATATTACACTCTTCAGCGTCTTGCCTAAGGCATTTTACCTCTGCAATGAACTTTCAATCAGCAACAAAGATGTAGTTATTTAAATAATACGACTAGTAAGAGCAGTGATCGATAAGACTACTCACTATGACTGCGTCCCTATTTTGAATTTCCAGAGGAAGAGGGCAAAGGATGCGTAACTATTTTGTATACGAACGTACTTGTACCAGCTCTGTGGCGTCACATATACTTCGAATCAGACAACTTCATTCCAAGTAGCTGAAATACGGAGCCTATCGATATGTATGTCAATAACGATATATAAAGTCGATATTATACATTCAGATGTTATTTGTATATACTTGATCAATGGCGTTCTCTGGTGAGTACAAGCCAGCCAACATGAACACAGGTTAACCAACTTCGAAATTTAAGTCACGGAATAATTAAGAATGCAATTTACGTGATAGTCTGGTCACATATACACGTAGCACATATAAGGCTGGTTCACAATAAACCGGGAACGGAAACGACAAGGAGAACGAGAACGGAACAATTGTTAAAATAAATGTATTTAAATGTGAGCATTCACAATTAAAGGGAAGCTTGCCGGAGCCCGGGAACGGGAATGTAAGAGATGGCCAAGTTTTAAAGGCTGGTTCACAATAAACCGGGAACGGAAACGACAACGAGAAAGAAAACGGAAATAATGTTAAAATAAATGTATTTAAATATGAGCATTCACAACTATTGTGAATGCTCACATTTAAATACATTTATTTTAACATTATTTCCGTTCTCGTTCTCGTTCCCGTTCCCGCTTTATTGTGCACCAGCCTTAACTTTCTCGTTCTCGCTTCCGATCACAGCTTACTAGATTCATTCTGTTGTCATCAAAAAGCTATTTGGTCGCCGTATATTTTGTAGCAAGGAGGCCATAACATAATTTCTTGTCTATTCATTGCTTGTAAACAGAAATTCAGTAGAATCACGGTTGGCTATGTAGAATTTCCATGTCTGTGTTTATGTTACAAAGAACCGATCACAGCCATAACAAAAGTACAAAACACTTCCACATACGCAGAACACATCACAAATGCCAACCACACCTACAGCAACATAGACACAGACATGGAAATTCTATATATTCAACCGAAAAACCAGAAACTCAACACACTAGAACAATATGAAATATAGCCTACAGGCAAACAAAAACACACCCACAAGAAATCCTCAACACACAACTCAATTTTTGAACACACACACTTTTTGACTCCACATCACACTACACAAACATCCTCACAGGAAACGGAAACAGAAGGCGCGAAAACCAGGACCACTCAATTCTAAAGATAGCGCACAACAGGCTGAAACTAGCCAACAAGGTACCGTAACCTAATATTTAACACGTGAAAGCAATAAATACTTATTCTGAAGTAAATTTCAATATTGAATGTGCTATAAAATGCTAAATTTGATTTCTAAAGTGCTAAATTTCTAATTTTAAGTTGCTAAAATCTACCATCTCTAATCATTACATATACGTTTAGGTGTTCTCCAGCCGTGGGACTGAAGCCGGATGGTCTATGGCGAGTCCTCGGCATCACTTCATTTCACCCACTTTGATCTGATTACCTGGTTGGGGTTTTTCCGAGGCTTTTTCCAATCAAAAGGCCAGGTAATCTTTGGCGAATCCTCGGGCCTCATCTCATCTCACTGCATCTTGCCAAAATATTGTAAAAAAATTGTAGGAAATTGCAAAATTGTAAAAATTGTAATTCTAATCTTGTAAGATTTGGTTTGTTCCACATCTTAAAGCGTCATTGCTAATGCAAGATCTATGGAATAATATATATATATATATATATATATATATATATCTTTACACTCTAATTCTTCAAAATATTACCATCAACAGATATAACAAATCGCCCGCAGGCTTATTAACCCAAAAACAAATGAGAAGAGCATTTATAGGGAAATATCTTTCAGCCAATCTGATAAATTTGTTTCAATCTTCATGAGGACGGACTGTTTTAAGATAAATGTTGATGCTGCTGATAATAATGACATTATTTTGTGAAAAAAAATTCCAAATTAATAACACAGTAATCAGTATCATTAAATTTGTTTGAAAAAGCTGCATCAACACATCATGCAGACACTCTTATTAAAATATGATGCAGTATGAAACTAAAAAAAAAAAAAAAAAAAAAGAATCCTGCTTGGAAAGAGGCCCGGAGCGTCGAAGCACTACATGGTCTCGGGTTCTCGCCCAGACAGGGTCAAGAATGTAGTAGAGAGTACCTAGACACAACGTGTATATTTAACATGCAATCACGCGCGCCAATTCTGCAAGCACACATACCACAGCCGTGCAGCAACAACGGCACAAATCCGGGGGTGCACGGAAATTTCAAGGCCACGCAGTGCCTGGTGTACAGAGGGCGTGGAGGTGGAGTTCGTTTTTCTATGTGAGATATGTAGTGGACAAAGAGTTGAGAGACATGTTTTCTCTGAGTATGTATGTATGTATGTATGCATGTATGTATGCATGCATGTATGCATGTATGCATGTATGTACGTACGCACGTATGTATGTATGTATGTATGCATGTATGTATGAACACTACAATTGGGTATAGGTACACCCGGTGGCAGTGATATATAATATACAATAATACCACTACAATAAAACAATAATTACAGCAATAAAAAATAAAATAAACGTAAATTTACTTCTAACTATAAATAAATAGATGCAATAAACCTAGGACTATAAATAAAAACGTCTACAATAAGCAAAAGTAAACCTAACTTATAAGTACTTCTATTTCACCCAACTATTACCAATTTAAGTAATTACATATCACCTTCATTACATATCAACTTAATTACATATCATCTTAATTGCATATCGACTTAATTACAGATCATTTTAATTAATTACATATATTAATTAATTACATATCAACTTTATTTACATATCAACTTAATTACACATTACCTTAATTAATTATATATCAACTTAATTACAGTTCATCTTAATTAATTACATACCAACTTAATTTATTTACATATCAACTTAATTACATATCATCTTAATTAATTACATATCAATTTAATTAATTACATGTTACAACTTAGATAATTACACTGTACCTACAATTACATTTTCAGTCTAATCTTCTCAACCTTTCCTTAAATGTATTGATTTTGAGAGGACCACCCTGAAAGATTACCGCAGGTAAGCTGTTCCAGTCTACTATTGTGCAATTAACAAAGGAAAATTTTGCCACATCTGTTCTTTGTTTTCTACATTTAAACTTCCTAATATGATCAACCCTACCTAGGTCTGATGGTGTTACTAATCTAGCATTGATGTCGGTCCATGCTTTGTGTCCCATTTGTGCCTTGAACAATGCGGTGAGTCTGGGTTTTCGTCGTCTTGATTTGAGAAATAGAAAATTCCTAAGTGATATAGTGTTAAACATTGTGTAATTAAGATGTGCAATAAAGACGAGAAAATTCCTAAGTGATATAGTGTTAAAAGTTGTGTAATTAAGATGTACAATCAAGACGAAAAAATTCCTAAGTGATATAGTGTTAAACGTTGTGTAATTAAGATGTACAATCAAGACGAGAAAATTCCTAAGTGATATAGTGTTAAAAGTTGTGTAATTAAGATGTACAATCAAGACGAAAAAATTCCTAAGTGATATAGTGTTAAACGTTGTGTAATTAATATGTACAATCAAGACGAGAAAATTCCTAAGTGATATAGTGTTAAAAGTTGTGTAATTAAGATGTACAATCAAGACGAAAAAATTCCTAAGTGATATAGTGTTAAACGTTGTGTAATTAAGATGTACAATCAAGACGAAAAAATTCCTAAGTGATATAGTGTTAAACGTTGTGTAATTAAGATGTACAATCAAGACGAGAAAATTCCTAAGTGATATAGTGTTAAAAGTTGTGTAATTAAGATGTACAATCAAGACGAGAAAATTCCTAAGTGATATAGTGTTAAAAGTTGTGTAATTAAGATGTACAATCAAGACGAGAAAATTCCTAAGTGATATAGTGTTAAAAGTTGTGTAATTAAGATGTACAATCAAGACGAAAAAATTCCTAAGTGATATAGTGTTAAACGTTGTGTAATTAAGATGTACAATCAAGACGAGAAAATTCCTAAGTGATATAGTGTTAAAAGTTGTGTAATTAAGATGTACAATCAAGACGAGAAAATTCCTAAGTGATATAGTGTTAAAAGTTGTGTAATTAAGATGTACAATCAAGACGAGAAAATTCCTGAGTGATATAGTGTTAAACGTTGTGTAATTAAGATGTACAATCAAGACGAGAAAATTCCTAAGTGATATAGTGTTAAAAGTTGTGTAATTAAGATGTACAATCAAGACGAAAAAATTCCTGAAATTTCCTAAGTGATATAGTGTTAAAAGTTGTGTAATTAAGATGTGTAATAAAGACGAGAAAATTCCTGAAATTTTCTGAGTGATATAGTATTAAAAGTTGTGTAATTAAGGTGTATAATAAAGACGAGAAGATTCCTGAAATTTCCTAAGTGATATAGAGTTAAAAGTTGTGTAATTAAGACACAGAAATGGTGTTCTGAGACACAAATTCTCTCTCCGTCATGGGAATCGAACATAAAAGCCGCGGAGACAACATTTTCACGGTGTAAAAATAAAAATCGACGTTCTTGACACTACGACTACCAGTATAGTGGACACAGGGGTTAGGTTAGTTTGGCTTGGCACTACACACGCAAATATTCTGGTCGAGAGTTTTGGTCACAGTCCAACGTTATGGGACATGGACACCACAGACAACCTCTGCACAGTGATCAAGGTCCCTTTTGTATCTTAGTGATAGCGCGGGATTATTATTTTGAAAAGTAAGGTTCGACGGTTTCTCTACCAGACACAGGGAGTATTTCATGTAACGTAAATCTACGACACGAGACATCCAGCTTATTTCCCGTTAGAATCGTCGATATAAACCAGATTTTAACCCGTAAGGTTTGGATCCATTGACTTCGAATGAAATGGATTGGAATTTTCCGGAGGGGGCACTATGACCCAACACTGCTACCTTATACTATTTATTGCGCTAAACCTCAGTACACCAGTTATTCGTCGATTTCAAAAAGGCATATGACTCGGTTCAGAGAGAAGTTTTATATAATATTCTTATTGAAATTTATCCTTTGGAAAGGTGGACAAATTCAAGTATTGTATCTTGGAGCAACAGTAACTAAAATAAATGACACTCGGAAGGAAGTTAAACATATAATGAATATGGGAAATGTCTTTATTATTCGGTTGAGAAACTTTTATCATCCAGTCTACTCTCGAGAAAGATGAAAGTTAGAATTTATAAAACAGTTATATTACCGGTTGTTCTGTATGGTTGTGAAACTTGGAATCTCACTTTGAGAGAGGAACAGAGGCTAAGGGTGTTCGAGAATAAGGTGCTTAGGACAATATTTTTGGCTAAGAGAGATGAAGTTACAGGTGTATAGAAAAAGTTACACAACGCAGAAATGCACGCATTGTATTCTTCACCTGACATAATTAGGAACATTAAATCCAGACGTTTGAGATTTGCAGGGCATGTAGCACGTATGGATCAATCCAGAAATGCATGTAGAGTGTTAGTTGGGAGACCAGAGGGGAAAAGACCTTCGCGGGAGCCAAGACGTAAATGGAAAGATAATATTAAAATGGATTTGAGGTAGGTGGGATATGATGGTAGAGACTGGATTAATTTTTTTCAGAATAGGACCGATGGCGGGCTAATGTGAGAGCGGCAATGAACCTCCGGGTTCCTTAAAGTCCATTTGTAAGTAAAGAATTAAGCAAGTAACCCTCAAGCTAGGCGTATTTCCAGGCCCGCACCGGCTGACTACACTAAGGTTCGCTGCGTACCCAGATTTTGAGCAGACAACTCCACTCGTTCCTAGGCCAACCCCCTCCGTGCGTCACCAGTCGGGGTTTGGGAATGCTATGGAGTGATAACGGAATGGAGAAATGTTGATGGAATGACGTAGACGGCTAATATGGGGAAAGGAAAGAACCTCGAGAAAAGCCCCAGCTGCGACCTTGTCAGTCACAATCGTCACGATGGATTTTTCAATTAAAAATCCTGGGGGCCTGACCGGGACTCGAAGCAGGAACGCCTGCATGACAGGCTGAAGATCTTACCAATCAGCCACCGCAGGGGGTACCCAATGACTTGCATGGTGACCTGTAGATCACCGAGAATAACGGAATAGACTTTCAAGCAAGTAAGAACTTAAGAGTAAAGTTAATATCATGATGGGACGAAAGGAAAGGAAAGGAAAGGAAAAGAAAGGAAAGGAAATTAAAAAAGAAAAGAAATTAAAAAGGAAGGAAAAGGAAAGTAAAAGAGAAAGTAGAGGAAAGGAAAAGGAAGGGATAGGAAAAAGAGAAGGAAAACAAAGCAAATAAATAAGGAAAGGAAAAGAAGATAAAATAGAAAGGAAAGGGAAAAGGAAAAGAAAGGAAAAGTAAAAAAGGAAATTGAGGAAAGGAAAAGGAAAGGATAGGAAAAAGGAAAGGAAAGGAAATCAAAGACATAAGGAAAAGAAAGGAAAAGAAGAAAAAGAAATGAAAAAGGAAAAAAAGAAAGTAGGAAAAAGGAAAAAGAATAGGAAAAGTAAAGAAAAGAAAAAGGAAAGGAAAGGAGAAAGAAAATGAAAAAAGGAAAGCAGAACAAAGGAATAAGGAAAGGAAAATAAGAAGGGAAAAACAAAGTAGGGAAAAGGAAAAAGAAAGAAAAGGAAAGGAAAGGAAAAGAAGAAGGAAAGGAGAAAGAAAAGGAAAGGAGAAAGAAAAGGAAATGAAAAAGAAAAGAAAAATCAAAGTATGGAAAAGGAAAAAGAGTAGCAAAAGGAAAGGAAAGGAAAAGAAGAAGGAAAAAGAAAAGGAAGAAACAAAGTAGAGAAAAGGAAAAAAGACAGGAGAGGAAAAGTGAAGGAAAGGAAAAGAAGAAGGAAGGGGAAAAGGAAAGGAAAAATGTAGGGAAAAGGAAAAAGAAAGGATAGTAAAAGTGAAGGTAAGAAAAGGAAGAAGGAAAAGAAAACAGGAAAGGAAAAAGAAAATAGGGAAAAGGAAAAAGGATAGGAGAAAGGAAAGGAAAAAGAAAATAGGGAAAAGGAAAAGGATAGGAGAAAGGAAAGGAAAAAAAATAAGTCAAAGAAAGACGAAAGGAAAGGTAAAAGGAAAGGCAAAAAGAATGAAAAGGAAAAACTGGAAAGAAATAAAGTATTATGAAAATAAATAAGAGAGTGAGAGAGAGAGAGAGAGAGAGAGAGAGAGAGAGAGAGAAAAGGGAAGAAAGAAAGACAAGAACAAAACAAAAACAAAAAATGTAAATGAATAGAAATAATAGTGGAATCAGTATGAAAGAAGGCGGAGGATAGCGATCGTTGCATGGACAAGTGGAATGTTCAGATCTACAGTTTATTGCTCGCACGAGTGAGTTGACAGGAAGACGGACTGACAACACAGCAGATACGGGAGCGGGAAGAGACTCAGACATTGTTACGAAGTGCGCAGGGAGCGCACGGACGAGCGTCTCTTGTTTCCAAACAGAGTTGAGGAGCTGGCAGCACGCAGTCTGGCCATAGTCTACATACCGAGGAGAAGGCTAGCTCCGTCTCGCTCGCAGCGGATTTTAATAGAAAACCACCCCGAACACAGGGCTCGCCTTACTTCAGTTACATCACGCATTGCACATCCAACTACGTATGTCCCATTCCACGCTGCGCAAAAGCCTGACGTCGAGTTTTGGAGTAACTGCAGATCTCGGGTTAGAGGGACACGTGACGACACTGGCGATTTGGGTCTGCAAGACGCCTTAAAAGGCCCACAGACGGATACGTCGTACTAGAAGTTGGAAATAAATTCGTTTAGACATGTCGTTCGTTGTTGTTCTCACAAATGTAAATAACTGTAGCGACAGGTAGTACGATTTTACTGATCGCTAGAGGTGGTAGATTTACCGAACTATTCGACAAAATATATATTATTTTAAAGTACCGAAGTACATATGACATTTCCATGCAGATATTCTGCGTCATCATACGATGAAAGAGTAATGGAACGTAGAAAAATTCTCTCCGGCACCGGGATCTGAACCCGGGTTTTCAGATCTACGTGCTGATTCTTTATCCACTAAGCCATACCGGATACCCATCCCGGTGTCGGACAGAATCGTCTCAGTTTAAGTTCCAACTCTTGGGTTCCCTCTAGTGGCCGCCCTCTGCACTACGTCATAGATGTCTATGAACGTAGGATCGAAGTCCACACTTCGGTACTTCATATGTACTTCGGTACATTAAAATAATATATACGATATGCGTAAATCACTTCGTGATTTAAGACGGCGCTTATTCCGTCGGATCCCGGCCATCTAGTCACTCATAACGAGTGCACCTCAGCACATGTGCGGCCATTTTTTCTATGTATGCAACGCTTAAACAGAAGATTTCGTGTGTAAAGTAATTTCCATGTGTAGTTACACACTCCTTCTACATCCATCACTTATGCACGATTAAAGTTTTCTGTCCCAGTAACATACTCAAAATATCTTTAAATAAATTAATAACCTGTGATAAAACTCTACGCTGAGTGTTCTTAACAGGTACCTTCTTATTTGTCCGTTATTTATTCAGAATGGAACAAAACACATTAATTTGAAGGACTGGAGACAACTCACGTATTAAGAAAAAATATGAGAAGAGCAAATCGATAAAACACTATCCAATGAAAAACGCGAAATCATCAAATACCTCCCACATGTATGCACTGATATTCGGGCTGCCTAAACAAAAATGAATGGTTTAAATCATCCGTGGCGAGAACGTGACTCGCGAGACATTGTGGCTCGCAGTGGTAGCTGTGCATTTCGCCAACCCCCACCCTCTCACTCACTGGAGTCAAACTCCGTTCCATTTGTATTTGTCTCTGACCTGCGAGTGGCATATGTCTCTCTCGAAACCATGTACGAAAGTTCCAAGTAGGATGGGAGGACGCATTTTTTTGCTGTCAGTATAATGAGAATATTAAATGTATGATTTGTACACAAGTATTAGGAGGAAAACGGTTGTAGGCCTATAACATAAAACGGCATTATACTACATGTTACTGATGAAACATTAAAAGGTTAAGTGTTATTGTTGTTGCCATCATCATCATCATCATCATCATCATCATCATCATCATCATCATCATCATCATCATCATCATCATCTCTGTACGTCGACCCTTTTTCAGCAGATGTACGAATAATGCGGTTAGCTCTTCAATTTGAACTCACTGATTTACTATGTGATGTCAAGTGAAAACTAGATGTAAGGTCTTGACAAATGTTGAACTTTCAAATCTTTGCCAAAAATAAATATCCGAAACTTCGTTCTTTCGCTTGGTCTGTTGAAGCCATGTTCGCTACAACTTACGTTTGTGAAAAATTATTTTCAACAATTAAAACAGTAAAAACCAAATTTAGATCACGACTGACAGACAAATACCTTCGTGATCAACTACGACTGGCAGTAAGTGACATAATTCCTGATTTTGAAACTTTGTCGCAGAGACATTCTGAAGACAGTTAATTTTAGGTTGTGATATTGTTAATTTATTGTTCATTTCTTTCTTCGTTATACGTACTAAACATTAGTTTGTAGCCTTGTAGGCTACTATATAAAATTATATTTAAGTGCTTGACGTAAGGAAAATGAAAATCCGTTAATAAGTCAGACAGTTGCTTCACTTCCCCTTCGGGTGTCCGTCTCCCTCCATAGGTGCTATGCACGTTGCAGGTTACACAGTGGCTCGGCGCACGATTACATTTTCGCCACCGCTGGTTTAAATCATACCTTGTACATTATTCTTACTTTGGGTATATTAAAAGCTTTCAATTAGAATTACCTACTTTAGAAACTCTGTGTTCCGTAGACAATATTTATGAGATGGCAATGTGAGTTCAATCAATATTACAACAGAAATTGCAATTCATGTTATTAACATTTGTTACAATAAAATGTATGACATTACATGTACGTGGAAAGTTGGATTATATTATTTTACAACTAGTCTCTTGTAATTCCTGTTCAAGTCAGGTAAAATTTAGATTTCATTTCTTTCTTTGTCTTCATCTTCAAAATTGAATAGATGGCGATGAAGGAAAAGCTTCAAATAGCAAGTGGTGGTAAAGATACCATCACGTAACTTAATGTTATTGCCTCAATTGCCTCGTACTAGTAGTGGCTCACGCTGCCTCGCGCTCTTGCCTCGCTATCAGAGTACAAAGCCACGAGTCAAGCAGCAAGAGGCCGCCGCGCGTAGCAGCCTCGCTTTAATATTTTAAAAAAATCTTAATATACAGGGTGTATCTAAATTGGTGTCAAATATTTCGGGGACGTGTTCCTAACATCAAAACAATTAAAAAAGTTAATTCGAACATGAGTCTGAAAACCATTCGTTAGGGAGTTTGGTGGTGTTTTGTTTGTTTGTATTTTGTAGAGCAAAGAAATCAGAAGAAAATATTCTGTGAATGAACAGAACGAAATGATTTGCATCATTTAATTGAAGATGTAATTCTGGACGTCATCCAACGAATGTGTTTTAACACGATGCTGCTCCAGCTCATTTCAGTCTGATAGTTCGTAATTTTTTTAATGATCGATTTCCTCAAAGATGTATTGGTCGAAGGGGATTCACTGCATGGCCTGCTCGATCGCATGATTTGAATCCAATGGATTTCTTCGTCTGGGGACATTTAAAATCCCTGGTTTATGCGACTCCTGTACTTAATGTTGATATTCTGAGAGCGTATCCAAACTGGATTTCACGAAATACGAAACACTCCAGGAATTTTCAACAGAGTGCACAAGAGCATGTAACGCAGGTTTAGGGGGCACATCGAAGCAGAAGGAAGCTACTTCGAGCAATTTTTGTAACATTAAATTTTGTTTTGTAACTCTGAAATAAATTATTTTGAGACCAATGTTCACATGAACTTTTTGTAATGTTTTGGTGTTAGGAACACGTCCCCGAAATATTTGACACCAATTTAGATACACCCTGTATAGTACTGATTGAAGGTTAACCCTTAAATTGGCAATGTATCCTATAGGATACAATATGTTAATACGCTATATGCTATAATTTTACTACTACTAATATTTCAAATCATCAGTCCTCAAGTGAGGAAAAAAATTGATAGGAAAATTAAAATTTCGCAATACTATAATATTGCACAAGAAGAAGAAGAAAAAAGTGAGCTTCCCTTATGAAAAGGTTGCCAGATTTGACAAAGCGTATTACATATAATTTGGAAACACACCTAAAAGATAAAATGAAACAATGAGGGAATCGAATATACAAAATGTCAGAAAAAGTAGCGTTTGTGCCATTTACAGTTAAGAAAGGGGGGAAAAATATCATCAGATAGGTTAGAATGATATGAATGCCATATACCTCGAGAAAAATAATAGTACGGATTTATTGGCATTGATATCTAAACCAATCAACAGCCATCGGTTAAGATAACTTGAAATTTCCATTATCACTCCCATACAAATGATTTCTCAATATCTGAACCGATCCTTTGAGGGCACTAATGGCTATTTCCTTCACAATGCTCTGTGTTAGGCCCAGGTTTTTACATTTGTTGGCAAGGAAGGAGGGTATGGTACCTCGTGCTCCTACCATCAGACCTATTACATCAATGTGGGACAGGCTATTTTATCTTTATAGAACGGGATTGTTGGTTCATAGATCCGTTTCTTTTGACTGTCCACCTCATGCGGTTGATCTGCATGTGTCTCAAATCTGATGGTGGGATCGAGAATGTATGCCGAGTTGTTCTTAATGGCAATGATATCAATTCGCCGAACACTTCCTTGTGTGGCTATGGACATTGCGATAGTTGTTTTCTTTACAGTCCGACACGGTTTAATAAACTAGTGTGAGAAATGAAATGGTGACTTGTTTGCAGACTCTCCATCAATCCTAAACAGATGGAAAAACTATTTTGCGCAACTACTGAATGTACATAGGCCAAATAGAAATGATCGGGACGAAATTGAAATACAAACTGCTGAGCCATTTATACCCGAACCCACGCTTTCAGAAGTCGAAATTGCGAAAGAAAATCTGTAAAAGTACAAGTCTCCAGGTATCGATCAAATTCCAGCAGAATTAATACAAGAGGGTGGAAGTGCATTATATAGCGAAATTTATAAACTTGTACTTGCTATTTGGGAAAAGGAAATTGTACCAGAACAATGGAAGGAGTCCATAATTGTACCTATTTTTAAAAAGGGGGACAAAACCAACTGTGGTAACTTTCGAGGAATATCACTTTTGTTGACGTCGTACAAAATTTTGTCCAATATTCTTTCGAGAAGATTAACTCCGTACGTAGATGAAATTATTGGGGATCATCAGTGCAGTTTTCGGAGTAATAGATCGACTATTGATCAGATTTTTTGTATTCGACAGATAATGGAGAAAAAATGGGAATATAAGGGTACAGTACATAAGTTATTCATAGATTTCAAAAAGGCATATGACTCGGTTAAGAGGGAAGTATTATATGATATTCTTATTGAATTTGGTATTCCCAAGAAACTAGTTCGATTAATTAAAATGTGTCTCAGTGAAACATACAGCAGAGTTCGTATAGGTCAGTTTCTATCTGATGCTTTTCCAATTCACTGTGGGCTAAAGCATGGAGATGCACTATCACCTTTACTTTTTAACTTCGCTCTAGAATATGCCATTAGGAAAGTTCAGGGTAACAGGCAGGGTTTGGAATTGAACGGGTTACATCAGCTTCTTGTCTATGCGGATGACGTGAATATGTTAGGAGAAAATACACAAACGATTAGGGAAAACACGGAAATTTTACTTAAAGCAATTAAAGCGATCGGTTTGGAAGTAAATCCCGAAAAAACAAAGTATATGATTATGTCTCGTGACCAGAATATTGTACGAAATGGAAATATAAAAATTGGAGATTTATCCTTCGAAGAGGTGGAAAAATTCAAATATTTTGGAGCAACAGTAACAAATATAAATGACACTCGGGAGGAAATTAAAAGCAGAATAAATATGGGAAATGCGTGTTATTATTCGGTTGAGAAGCTCTTATCATCCAGTCTGCTGTCCAAAAATCTGAAAGTTAGAATTTATAAAACAGTTATATTACCGGTTGTTCTGTATGGTTGTGAAACTTGGACTCTCACTCTGAGAGAGGAACATAGGTTAAGGGTGTTTGAGAATAAGGTGCTTAGGAAAATATTTGGGGCTAAGCGGGATGAAGTTACAGGAGAATGGAGAAAGTTACACAACACAGAACTGCACGCATTGTATTCTTCACCTAACATAATTAGGAACTTAAATCCAGACGTTTGAGATGGGCAGGGCATGTAGCACGTATGGGCGAATCCAGAAATGCATATAGAGTGTTAGTTGGGAGACCGGAGGAAAAAGACCTTTAGGGAGGCCGAGACGTAGATGGGAGGATAATATTAAAATGGATTTGAGGGAGGTGGGGTGTGATGATAGAGACTGGATTAATCTTGCACAGGATAGGGACCGATGGCGGGCTTATGTGAGGGCGGCAATGAACCTTCGGGTTCCTTAAAAGCCATTTGTAAGTAAGTAAGTGTGAGAAATGAAGTTTTTAAGGGTTAAATTTATAATAGTTTTTTTTTACATATTTTAAGGGAGGGAGAACCTATACCCGTTTGAGCACTAACAAATTAGGAAAATCTTCTTTTCTTTTCTTTTGTGGGCTCTTCCACTCTTCAGCGGTTGCCCTGAATTCCCTTCCGCCATTCAATTTTTTTTCTCAGCAACTAATGACTCTTTCACCTTGAAATTTGACATGCTCAGTATTCACTGCTTCTGCAATATTATAGACTATTTTCATATTTACTCAAAGTTTCACCATTATGAGTAATTATCATAACAAAAAGTGGCCGTTTTTGTGCACTGATGTGCCGTTTTTATGATAATGTCCATAAATATGAATATTTCTGAACCATTCTTTTTTCTATCTATTCCTGAATGTCAAATGAACAATATGAACTGCAATCTTCCAAACGTCTACAATAGAAGTAATTTATTTTGAATTTCTTATGAGAAGTTAAATTTTTAATTTATTTTTAGGTAAAAAATTATTTTAAATAAATCATAAATGTTACAACAACAATAAAATTGTAAATAATCTTGTTCACAATTATGAAAGATAGTTGCATGTAAAATTTTACTGTAGTATCTTAAAAACTTACCGAGTTATCACAAAAACGGTTTTCAAAAATACAAGTTACGGGAATCGAGTGTTAAACATACCTTATGTGTGGAGAGCTAAATAAGCGCACGCTCACACGTTTATGGTTACATCTACCAAAATATTGTATCTTAAAAATTTCTTGTCCTAATGTTGGCAACATTGTGTATTTAGTTCTATTTGGTCGTAACCATAACGGCACGGTTGAATGCTACCATAGCTAATTCTCAAGTTTCGCGCAAAAAAGTTAAATATAATAAATTCTGCTAGTATTTGCTTTCCTTTCGAGATAAAAATTGTTTCATATGAAATATTTCATATGAGTGTTTTGAGAACGCTACTGATTGAGTTCCAAATATGCTCAGTCGATATAAGAGACCAATGCATTATGGTAATAAATGTTTGAACGAGTTTTAGTTTTGTCCTTTAAATATGCAAAAATTTGATCCGAACAAATTTAACTTTTTGTTCTGCAAGGAAATTTTACAGCACGATTATCAGGGGTGAAAAATCGTAGCTACGAATGTTAGTATTAGCGAATTCTAAAATGCTGATGATACAAATAATTACATAACAGAGAAGAAGTCCACCGCATGTAACGGTTAGCATGTCTGACCGTAAAGCGATCGGGTCCGGTTTCAAATCCTGGTTGGGACAAGTTATTTGGTTGAGGATTTTTCCGAGGGTTTCCCTCAACCCATTAAGAACAAATGCTGGATAATTTGAGACGCTAGACTCTGGTCTCATTTCGCTTACATTATCATCATCATCATCATCATCATCATCATCATCATCATCATCTTACTCAGACGCAAGATAACCATCGCAGTTGAAAAAAGTGTTGTAAAATATAGACATTAAAAACAGCGAGCAAATCACCTCTTAGGGGTTATGATGTCTACAACACGAGTTACAAAAACCTCAACCACGTGGCACCGCGACACCTCAGAGACTGACCTTGTGTGGCGGTTACCAGACTGTGTCAATTCCGAAGCCAGCGACAAATTTCGACGAAGTAGCATACCCCTCCGACGAAAACAAGACCTGATTGACTGCCGTAGGGCCTGGGACACATGGTCGGTCCTAAACATTATTATCGATAGAATTAGTCTTCTTTTTGTTTTTCACTGTCTGGACAGAAAAGAGACAGGTGAGGTTCAGCGGACTCGGCTGCCCTCTATGAATAAACTAAATCATTCTATTAACATTGAAGCTGGTGAGATCAAGAGTGTTCTATGGGCGTGTACGCGCTGGAAACTGAGATTCTGCGTATTGCGGCGAGAACAGTCTAATTAGTAGAAGTGCGCGGGACTTTCGCCTTTACCGGGAAATTATTACTTTGATTTTGGAAATGACGCGTCATTTATTTTTATTATCGCTTTAAAGTGCTGGATTTCAATTAGTGACCCTTGTAGTTAGAATTTTCTTTTGTATATAATTTCTGATCCATGTACTGTGGGTCCTTATCACCACGGCATGGCGCGTCCTCAGGTTGCGGATCGAGGAGACGGCCTCCAGATATGGAGGGTACCTGTGAATATGTTGAATAAGCAGTCGCGGACAGACGATGAGGGGTGGTCCTCCAGCTTGGGGGTTGGGCGAAGGGCTAACAACCTATCACTGTAAAAAAACAGCTTGTTACGAATCCTTCAAATAAGCCTCGGAATGGGACAGAATAAATATGCTGAAATGCGTGTTATTATTCGATTGAGAAGCTTTTATCATCTAGTCTGCTGTCCAAAAATCTGAAAGTTGGAATTTATAAAAGTTATATTACCGGTTGTTATTTATGGTTGTGAAACATTGAATCTCACTTTGAGAGACGAACATAGGTTAAGGGTGTTTGAGAATAAGGTGCTTAGGAAAACATTTGTGGCTAAGAGGTATGAAGTTACAGGAGAACGGAGAAAGTTACACAACACAGAACTGCATGCATTGTATTCTTCACCTGACATAATTAGGAACATTAAATCCAGACGTTTGAAATGAGCAGGGCATGTAGCACGTATGGGCGAATCCAGAAATGCATATAGAGTGTTAGTTGGGAGGCCGGAGGGAAAAATACCTTTAAGGAGGCCGAGACATAGATGGGAAGATAATATTAAAATGGATTTGAGGGAGGTGGGATATGATGATAGAGAATGGATTAATCTTGCTCAGGATAAGGACCAATGGCGGGCTTATGTGAGGGCGGCAATGAACCTCCGGGTTCCTTAAAAGCCAGTAAGTAAGTAAGTAAATAAGTAAGTAAGTAAGTAAGTATATAATTTCTGATAGATAAAATATTACACTGAACAACAAATTTCTTACTTTTTGTATTGGTCCGAAATAAAAATAGGTGAATATTACTAATATGTGTGCCCTAAATCTGAATTTAAAATCCAAATTGCCCCATCACGTACCATTTTCCCCGGGGAAAATGAATTGAATTTTTTATGACAAGACATTTGTTTTTAATTTTTCGCTGCTACTGATAAAATTACAACACACTAGGGATTCAAAATTCCTCATTATACTTGAAAAATGTGTACTGGATACAAAACTGATGTAACATAGTTTAAAACACAACAATAAAAATATTTCATACATATGTAATTGTAGGTGCAGTGTAATTATCTAAGTCGTGTCATGTAATTAATTAAGTTAATATGTAATTAATTAAGATGATATGTAATTTAGTTGATATGTAAATAAATTTGACTTGTAATTAATTAAGGTGATATGTAATTACTTAAATTGGTTATAGTTGGGTGAAATGTGAAATAGAAGTACTTGTAAGTTAGGTTTACTTTTGCTTATTGTTAGGCGTTATTATAGAATAGTTTTTATTTATAGTCCTAGGTTTATTGCATCTATGTATTTATAGTTAGATATAAATTTAGGTTTATTTTATATAAATTTAGATTTATTTTATTTTTCTTTTATTGCTGTAATTATTGTATAGTTGTAATGGTATTATTGTATGATATGTATCATTGCCACTGGGTCTATACCCAATTGTAGTGTTAATAAATAAATACATACATACATATATACATACATTATATATATATATATATATATATATATATATATATATATATATATATATATACTGTATATAATGAGAAAATCTCCGAATCTGAACTTACAATTAAAATAATTTTCTGAGTGACTTCTGTTTATAACTAGACCCGAGACTGTATTTTACGAGGAACCAACAATAGTCTACAAGCATGCTGGATGATCTTCCTATATATCGCCTTTCCATTTCAGATATTTCTTGATGAAATCTTTCCCCATGCTCGCCGCTCCAAAGTTAGGAGGAAAGAAATCCAAATGAGAACGTAAAAAGTGTATTTTGAGAGACATATTACACTCCATTTTGTCATTTGCACTCAACATGATTTCCACAACAAGTTCTATGTAGTTCTCTGCCCTAGAATTTCCAAGGAAATTTGAGCAAACGTCTTTGAAAGCGCGTCATGACATTCTTTCTGTAGGGGAAAGTTTTTCCGCAAACAAAGGGTCAGCCATAACTTTGTGAATTTGTGGACCGATGAAAATGCCTTCTTTTAATTTTCCTTCACTCAAACTGGTAAACTTTTCCTTTAAATGCTGAAAACCACACCCTTGTTTGTTCATTGCATAAACCTTACTTTGAAATGTTATGAAATTTACTTAATAGAAGGGACCAATATCTGTTTATTTATTAGAAATACAAAATAACATGCCAACAACCATAATAAACCGTAAATAAGTCATAAACTCATAAAATACATTAGCCTTTGTTTTGGTTTATACCCCCAACCCGCGCCAGACGTTTCCTGGGAGAGCGCTTATCGAAAAGTAAAATCATAGTATAGGTTAAAATCCTTACGTGGTACGAAGAAAAGACATGCATTTTCGGATTCAGCGCACATCAAACCATAAGGGACACATTGTTTTAAGTCGGAGCAAAATTCTTGTTGATCAGTGTCATTTAACGGAATCTACAGGGACATCATTTTATTTTTACTAACATTTTTAATATTAACCTCGCTATACATTTAGAGAACCGGAAAACCCGTTCGCTACCCCCTTCCACAACTGGAGTTCGATGATACTGGCGTAAAACACAAACACATCACTTTACTAGGTATAGGAGGGAAGAAAAGTACTTCATCCATTTACGTAAACTAGGAAATATCGCGATTTTGAGTTCGATAATTTTTATTAGGATTTTTATTTAATCAAAATGCAGTACTGTATTAAGAATGGGTGTTTTTACTCACGAACTGAGCTATCCATGCGAACGTGTTCATTATGTAGTGTATATTATACTGTCTACAGCACATTAGCGTACAATATAGAGAATAATGAAGTTCAATTGAAAAATAATCATAAAATGGATATTTAAACACATTTTTGAAGATGGTAGCCATTCATTTCGATAGCCTGCAGGCTTCAGTTCTTTTGTGCATATTATCGCACTATAGACTATTGCATCTAATTCCAATTATCAGTTTCGTCCTTTGTACTAGTAACTCATGTTGAAATAATTCTGTACCTACTCTATAAAAGAGTACCTTATGTACTGTAAATTCAATCTTCACTTCTGCCCGACCCGCATAGATAAAATTACTCGGACATGCTATCTACTGTCCGTCCAAGTGGTTATGGCTCAGGATCGTAGAAAGGAGGGAAATCACGTGACAGTTAATTACTTAACGAGGCCCTTTTATTTAAGTTATTTTAAACAGTCGTATAATATTACGTAAACGTCCAATTCCTAACAGAAATTAATGTTTTCAGAAAAGAGCTAAGACAGCCCTGCTTTTACAGAGGGCCGTGCAGAAGCAGGTGGGGGAAATCGGGATGTGACGTAGGCAAACGGACAGTACCTGTGCGAAAATATGATTCAATATTAAAAGTTCTTTCGTCACTGGAAAACGCGAACACATTTCTGGAACGTACTATACTCAGTAACTCAGTACTGCTTACTATCTGCGGTCTTGGTTCTGTGTGGAGTTGGAACTTCCTTAGTAGAAGGGGTGGGAGTGAAGTACATTCAAAAACTCAGGTACAATAAAAATTGAAGTAAAAATAAGATGATGTCCCTGTAGAAAAAACTAATTTCGGGATTAAAATCGAAAAAGTCATAATCAGTATTGATTTGCTTATGTTTTACTATGCGTTTCTCTATCTTCGCATTTAATCATTCATTTATTTATTTTAGAGAAGAGGCATTGACCGCAACAAACACAAAGTCAATATTGAGTATATAAAAGCATTTTAACTGAAGAGAGGGTTGGGAGACTATCCCTGAAAATCTGTGCAAGTATTTCTTTGCGCAATAAAGTAAATGCTTTGAATGGTTTACATTTACATAATTTATAGCGAAGAGCTTTCACGCTGTGCACAAAGTCTGACGCGATGGGTTTCTATGTCGCGATAAACATCAAAGTGTTTTCATCCTTGCATAAAATGTATAACAATATTGGTCTGAAGCTGTGATACACCAGACATAATAGTATGCTTCAAACCTTCCCTTTCACATAAAAAGAGAAACTTACGAAATTCTAAATTACATTTTAAAAACCTATAAAATTCCAACGCAGCGGAAAACCTAATTTACCTTCTTTTATAGTTTAAAACACAAAATTTTGTTAATATTCATTTAAACAGACTAACTTACGTGTAAGTATACTTCATCAAAATATTCTCCCTCTAGAGAACTTCGCTGGAGACGTCGATATTCCTTTCATCATCGTAAACAAAAATGTATTTTAGTAACACAGTTCCGTCTTCAACACAAAATATGTTTAAACTCGCCTTCACTTTTATTTGCATTCTGATACTCATAACATGGTTTTCTCATCTTTGGGACGCAGATAGCGGTATACAAAACAGAAGTCACGATTGTGTTTTACCTCTCACCTCTGCGCGCTGAGCGCTCTTTCCATCTGAGCTACACCGGGACCATATTTAAATATGCGCTCCTGCATACATGGCTTGTATGTCTTAAATGCAGGTAGTAGGTTATTGATGATAAAAAGGAGGAGAGTTCGACCAGCGCCGTGAATCGGGTCCCGGTATAGCTCGGATGGAAACAGTACTCAGTGCGCACAGCTGAGAGGTCCTGGGTTCGATTTCCGGTGCCGGAGCGCATTTTCTCCTATCTATTTTACTCGTAGTCATTGATTATACAATGGGGACGGCGAGGCCTCCTATATGAATACAAGTATATTATTTGTAGAGTTGCTATTTTTTTTAAATGTCTTCTACGAGAACATAAATAATACGACTTCCGAAACTTATAACGTTAAACTTTGAATTTTATATTTTGGCACGGAGTTCTCAATCAATAAGGGACGTTTTATTTATTGTATAACAGTCCAGGTACCTTATTGTAATTTTGAACTTATTTAATATTGTTATTGTTTACTGTAATTTTGCTTCGTATTAGATAGTTCCAACAGTATAATAGGTTTGTTTTTTTTCGGCAGTATGCCCATTTCAAAATACTTTGACAAATTCTGTACCGTAATGCGAATATTCCAATTTCTATATGTCCTCCAATTGGGTGACTAAAACTTGATAATCAGCAAAAGTAGGAAGTATTCTGTTATTGTATTTGCCATTATGATGTCTCTTTTGTAGATTTCGTTGAATTCTAGAACTATTTCAAGTCTAAGGATATTAAAACATGTTTGTGTTTAGAAACAAAACAAAAAACACACTCAGGGCATGGACTGCTGTAAGGATTGCCATAAATTGACTGAAGAAATCTGGGATATAGAGTAAATCTGAAATGGATATTAGGAACGCAGGATCACCCCTAAGTGCCATTACTTTTAACAAACTATAAAACTATAAACAAATAATAGGATGAATTGGAGGCGTATCGCTGGTCGTCTGTGACCAGTAAACTCAGCAAAATAGATGAAAGTATTTTAAAGAACAAATTCGAATTAAGAGTGTAACCATTTATAGGCAGAAGAACAGAACATCAAAGTAGGGCAAATAATTACCAATGGAATCAAAACAAAATTTTGACATTAGGATGCTGGGTTATGGTAACAGCAGAATCACCATAGGCCTATATAAATACTATAAAACATAGAACATAGTTTTGTGTAAAAATGGAGTTTGATGTGCCATATTTTATGTAATTTGTGACTTCAGCACACAAAAATACATAAGTTTTTTCATCGCAGGCCTGTGTAATTAATCGTCAAACCTCTCACCAATACAGGAAGCAATGAAAAATATATTGCAGCACCTCATCTTCCCAGAAGGTTATTCCACAAAGGTATGGTGTTGAACATTACAAATTACTGGTGAAAGGTGATGTAAAGTATGTAGTTGTATCTTCCTGTTCCACGAAAGAATTACCAACTAGTCATTATCAAAGAATCGCTATAAGTGACGTCATATCAATAAACATACTACGTCATAACATTAAACAGCTGTTTATCTTTGTATTTCGTTCGTCGAATTAGGTTATGTTTGTCTCTTTAATCGTAATGTATTTTAAGGTAGCTTATACAGCAAAGATTCGTAGTGTTGTAATATTCTATGAATTTCTTAACCTGCAATGTTATTTATTTTAGTTTACTTCTTTAATAATGAAAAATTTACTTCCTTATTATTATCATCATCATCATCATCATGTTCTTCCGTGATATCCTGATAGTTTCCCATATTAATCGACATAACGATCTTCACTCCCCCCAAACTTAATTGTTACGAAGTTGCAAATACTGCAAAATTATTGGAATAGTGTCAAAGGAGATGAAATTGTTTCTTTGAAGGAAAAAGAACCAAAGAAAATATTCACACTTATCAAAATATATTTTAATATTACTTACTTACTTTTAAGGAACCCGGAGGTTTATTGCCGCCCTCACATAAGCCCGCCATTGGTCCCTATCCTGAGCAAGATTAATGTAGTCTCTATAATCATATCCCACCCTCCTCAAATCCATTTTAATATTATCTTCCCATCTATATCTCGGCCTCCCTAAAGGTCTTTTTCCCTCAGACCTTCCAATTAACACTCTATATGCATTTCTAGATTCGCCCATACGTGCTACATGCCCTGCCTTCTCAAACGTCTGGATTTAATGTTCCTAATTATGTCAGGTGCAGAATACAATGCGTGCAGTTCTGTGTTATGTAACTTTATCCATTCTCCTGTAACTTCATCCCTCTTAGCCCCAAATATTTTTCTAAGCACCTTATTCTCAAACACCCTTAATCTATATTCCTCTCTCAAAGTGAGAGTCCAAGTTTCACAACCATAAAGAACAACCGGTAATATAATTGTTTTGAAAATTCTAACTTTCAGAGTTTTTACAACAGACTGGATGATGAAAGCTTCTCAACCGAAAAATAAAGACATTTCCCATATTTATTCTGTGTTTAATTTCCTCCCGAGTATCATTTATATTTGTTACTGTTGCTCCCAGGTATTTCAATTTTTCCACGTATATTTTAATATTATGAAATAAATATATTTAAATGCATTAGTATATGTAGCCTATGTATTGGTAGAGAATACTTGACAATTAATAACAATAATTTATTTAATCTGACAGGATTAAGGCCATAAGGCCTTCTCTTCCATCCTACCAGATAGCACATATAAATACAAAAAAGAAATACAAACACTGATGAAAATGAAACAAATTAAGTTAAAGCCCTATAGAGGGTGAACAGAGTCAAAAGTACATTATAGAGCTCTCATCGAGCTAATACAACAAAAAGAAAGAAAACAGAGATAGCAATTGTGATATTGATAACTGATGATGATGATAATAATAATAATAATAATAATAATAATAATAGTAGTAGTAGTAATAATAATAATAATAATAATAATAAATATATTACATATTAATTTTCAATTTTACAACAGCATAGTTAATATATTTACTATATGTCATGGGTTAAGGTGAAGTTGCGCAACCTGACATGTGTTGAACAAGCAATTCCA
Source organism: Periplaneta americana (assembly GCF_040183065.1). NCBI lineage: Eukaryota > Metazoa > Arthropoda > Insecta > Blattodea > Blattidae > Periplaneta > Periplaneta americana. The sequence goes on from NC_091131.1 coordinate 22,597,604, forward strand.
CGAACTAGAATGTGATTTTTTAACTTAAATTTGAATTTTGATATTGTCCGACAGTCTCTGACGTGGCCATGTATTGTGGGTCCCTATCACCACGGCATGGCGCGTCCTCAGGTTGCGGATAGAGGAGACGGCCTCCAGATAGGGAGGGTAGCTGCGAATATATTGAATAAGCAGTCGTGGACAGCCGATAAGGGGTGGTCCTCCAGCTTGGGGGTTGGGCGAAGGGCTAACAACCCATCACCGTAAAAAACAGCTTGTAACGTATCCCTATAATAAGATTCTTCATCTGACATAATTAGGAACATAAAATCGAGACGTTTGAGATGGGCAGGGCATGTAGCACGTATGGGCGAATCCAGAAATGCATATAGAGTGTTAGTTGGGAGACCGGAGGGAAAAAGACCTTTAGGGAGGCCGAGACGTAGACGGGAGGATAATATTAAAATGGATTTGAGGGAGGTGGGGTATGATGATAGAGACTGGATTAATCTTGCACAGGATAGGGACCGCTGGCGGGCTTATGTGAGGGCGGCAATGAACCTTCGGGTTCCTTAAAAGCCATTTGTAAGTAAGTAAGTCTCTGACGTGGTCAGGGAGAGAATTCCAGAGGCGTGGAATAGATATGCTGAAAGATGATGAGTAGAAGGATGTTCTGTGCAGAGGAATAGAGAGAAGGTACATGTTCCGGGTTCGAGGTAGTGAAAGGTAAACAAAACGAGATGCTAGGTAAGAGGGTGTGGAGGTAGTAAGTTAAAAATACTAGTACTTTCATGGAACACAATCATCTAACTTCATTGGTAATTTGTAAATATGACGTGGTAAAGTACTACTGTAGAAAAGTCTTTCGTGAAACAGAAGCTCTAGTGTTTGTACAGACCCAGGAACAAAATTTGGGCCATCTCAATTTTCACAAAATTTGGGCCATCTCAATTTTCACAAAATTTGGGCCATCTCAATTTTCACAAAATTTGGGCCATCTCAATTTTCACAAAATTTGGGCCATCTCAATTTTCAAAGTTCCAGTTATATCATACTGCGCATGCTCAATTTTTACTGGGCGTGCGCACTATGTTATACCGTAGAAGTGGGTAAAGTCAATCAGTGGGTGTAAAATCGATCATTTGCGATTTTTATTGAAAATTATATATTTTCTCAGTTACTTGTTAAAATTTTGTTATTCTGACTTCATTGCCTTACATTGAAATGTACCGTAGAAGTGGGTAAAGTCAATCAGTGGGTGTAAAATCGATCATTTGCGATTTTTATTGAAAATTATATATTTTCTCAGTTACTTGTTAAAATTTTGTTATGCTGACTTCATTGCCTTACATTGCAAATGTAAGCGAGAGGGACAACAAAAAGCCTGCGAATGCCAACAACGGGAACGCTGTGTAATTACCGTTGAAGTGAAAATTGTTATTCTCAACTTTTTCTCTCAAATGAAAACAAAGTCTTAAAAACTCTAAATTATAGTCAGCAGTGAAAGGAGAAAGGAAGTATACGCAAGTACTTTTCGTTGAGATTGTATCCTGAAATAATAGTTTTGCAGTTCGTAAATGTTAGTATTGAAACTTATTATTTAAGAGAACTTGTACCTTTGTAGGGTTAAGTCGATCATGCCATCGATCTACTCGAAACAGATAGGACCAGCAGGAAGAATAAATTGTTCACCGAAATACCTCCAACTAACACTTATAAACAGAAAAGTGTCATAGTATAGCTTATATTGATGGGATAGTGTGGAAAGAGGAAGACGAAATTATGGTGAATTTCTTGCGTAAGAGAAGCACTGCCAAAGGAATATATTTTGAACACCCCTCTGTACCTGACTATAGGAACAACGTAAAGTGACATGAGGAGGGGAAGATTTCAAATAACATCTGATATAAACCTAAGCAATGTTGAATTGCATTTTAGATTATAATTGAAGGGTGGTATTTCAATGTAAATTTTGAATTCTTAAATCTTTGTTTGTTGGTATGTGAAGTATTAAAATGTGTTTTTATTTTTTATAAGTTGGCAATCATAGTCACGATTGTACAGTGGAGACCTATAGGTATTATTGTATCGAATTGTATGATCACAGTAACAAAAGGTACACTATATAGTGCTATAGGCATATATTGAAGATTATTATTGTTTTTACACCCCTTATAACAAATAAAATATATGTAATACACTTAATTTGTTTTTTAAGAACATAAACAGTAATCGACTTTACTCCGCAATATTTTAAAATCGATCTTAAACTAAACATTCAATGGTGATCGACTTTACCCTATTTACGCAGGTAACTTCGATCGCAAGGCAAATAAAAAAAAACAGTTTTTTATAGATTGTAATTCAATTCTTGTAACGTGTCTTCATAAGTGAAGGAAGGATATGACAAAATGCTATTTTCTGAGGAACTTCGCTCCATTGCATAACCTGAATATCGTTAAAAAATTGCTAAATTTTGATCGACTTTACCCTCTTCTACGGTAACTGGAACTTGGAAAATTCAGGTGGCCCAAATTTTGTTTTTGGTCCTGTACTACTTAGGCCTACTAGAGAATTTACTTGTAATGTACAACACTATATCTTTGTGGTAAGGCCCCAAGAGACCAACATCAAGGAATTCCTATGGTAAACGTTCCATGAAACAAGTAACCGTGGGAATTCTTGGAAAAGGCGCGGACGCTTGTCTTCATGTTTGGCACAATAAGAAGAAGCGAGAGTTGTAGCTGCAGTACAGATTAGTCTCGCTGTATAGTGTGCAAGCACCCTGAGGAATAGGCCTACTTGACAGCGATGACGTTCAGAATATTAATTCGAACTGACAGCCACCGAGCACGCAAAATAAATTATATGAAAATCTATGCGTAATTGAGCTGGACACAAGATTACAGAGTACGTGAAGCGTCTTCATCATATTTTACCCCAACGACGGACATTCTAATAGATGCTGGAATGTCGCGACAGTACAACGTCGATTATAATCAGGTCGAATGAGGATTACGAATTCCAGCTAACTGGTAGAGCTGCAGTAGAAGCAATAGCAGTAATAACCATAGGTAGGGAGTTTATACCAAAACAGTAGATTTCAGCATTATGGCAAGTCGTGAATAGTTTGAAGAATATTCTTAATTTATACAGGGACATCGTTTTATTTTACTAACATTTTTAATATTAACCTGGCTATACCTTTGTATCAACGCCGTTTGCTACCCCATTCCACGACTGGAGTTCGATGATACTGGCGTAATATACAAACAAATCACTTTCCTAGGTATAAGAGGGAAGAAAAGTAGTTCATCCATTTATGTGAACTAGTGTTTGATAATTTTCATTAGGTTTTTGTTTAATCAAAATACAGTATAGTATTAACAATAAGTGTTTTTACTCAAGAACTGAGCTGTCCATGTGGACGTATTCATTATGCAGTGTATATTATACTGTCTACAGCACATTAGCGTACAATATAGAGAATAAAGTTAAATTGAAAATAATCATAATATGGATATTTAAACACATTTTTTAAAATAGCTGCCGTTCATTTCGATACAGGCTTCAGTTCTAATGTGCATATCATCGCACTATAGACTATTGTAACTAATTCCAATTACCAGTTTCGTCCTTCGTAACTAATAACTCATGTTGAAGTAATTCTGTACCTACTCTAGAAAAGAGTACCTTACGTACTGTAAATTCAATCTTCACTTCTGCCCGATCCGAAAAGATAAAATTACTCAGACATACTATCTACTGTCCGTCCAAGTGGTTATGTCGTAGGGTCGTAGGAAGGGAAGAAATCACGTGACAGTTAATTACGTAACGAGGCCCTTTTATTTAAGTTGTTTTAAATAGTTGTATAATATTAGGTAGATGTCCAATTCCTAACAGAAATTAATGTTCTCATAAAAGAGCTAAGACGACAACCCAGCCACTAGCTGGCGAATAAAAGCAGGTGGGGGAAACCGGGATACGACGTAGGCAAATGGACGACAGTACCTGTGCGAAAATGATTCAATATTGAAAGCTCTTTCGTCACTGGAAAACGCGAACATATTTTTGGAACGTACTGTTTACTATGACCGTAAAGCTACTATGATTGTATATGCGGTCTTGAATCCGTGTGGAGGACGGTTGAACTGCATTAGTAGAAGGGGTGGGAGTGAAGTACATTCAAAAACTTAGGTACAATAAAAATTGAAGTAAAAATAAAATGATGTCCCTGTATTAATAGTTTATGTTCTGAACAAAGTGAACTATTCTGTTATTATTGTATTAATTATGTACTGTAATGTTAATATTATGCATGATTACAAAAAAGTAAACTCATCTGTTATTAAATAACACTGGTCTACAGTGATTGTGCTACAGAACAAAAACAAGTGTACCAACCCCAATTTAAGTGTGCTGATAACAGATCTGAAGTCCGTTTCATTCTATCACGTCACAATTTTAAAATAATAATATTTTTAATTTTTACATTTTTTAATACATTTAGATCCATTTTATTTATTTTATTATGATTTTGCTACTGAACAAAAACAAGTGTACCAACCCTAATTTGAGTGTGCAGATTACAGATCTGAAGTCCGTTTTTTTCTATCACGTCACAATTTTAAAATAATAACATTTTTAATTTTTATATTTTTAATACATTGAGATCCATTTTATTTATTTTATTATGATTTTGCTACTGAACTAAAACAAGTGTACCAACCCTAATTTGAGTATGCTGATTACAGATCTCAAGTCCGTTTCTTTCTATCACGTTACAATTTTAAAATAATAACATTTAAAATTTTTAATTATGATTTGTAACACTACGTTCAGGTCAAAACTGAGTGTTCTTGAACTTGAAGCTTGGGATACATTAGTACTAATGTCAGCTAGGTTTTTAGGAAATTATCGAGCTGATAATTATGCTGAGCTAGTATATAACATGCTTAGAGCATTTCAGAATCTAGGTTGTCACACGTCTTTAAAAATGCACTTTCTTCATTCACATCTTGACTTTTTTTTTCCATCAAATCTCGGCGAACATGATGAGAGATTCCATCAAGATATATCAACGATGGAATCCGGGTACCAGGATCAATACGGTCCGAGCATGATGGGTGATTTCTGCTGGTTCCCACACCGATCAACCACATGCCAACATAAACGGAAAAGCAAAGTTCTCAGGCACTTTTAACAGTGATTTTAGTGCTTACTACATATTGTAAATGTATATCTTCTTATAAATGTATTTAAAATAATATAGGCCTAATATGACAAATTAGAAAAAAAATATATAAATTAAGCTCAATTTATGTGGCTGACTTTACGGTACGGATATGTACTGAATAGTAAGATTTAGAATTAATGTTACAGTTCCATAACTCAAAAGCCTGACGTGCTATGATAAATCTGATTACAGATCTGGAATCAGCGCATGAATTTCAGTATACAACGCTTGAAATTTCCTCAGTAGCAGACAAAAAGTTATTTATTGTAGACCAGTGTAATTATTATGCAAACAGGAGTGTGTAACAAGTTTATTTTTTCTGGATTATTCTTCGTTAAATGTTGGTTGAAACACAAGTTTATTTACCAGCCGTCAATACTTGTTTGTTTTGCTGGTCTGTTGACGTCTCGTGCTGCTATGCATTCGGTTGCTTTACAGTCCAAGTTCAACATCGGAATTACGATACGAACTTCCTAGCTGTCATTACAATAGAAATTAAACATTTTCTTGAAAACAATTATGAGTTTAATATTAATATGTCATAAACGAAATACACTATTAGATTCACAAAGTAGTTGTTCACCTGATGATAGAAAAAAAAAATACTGTATCATATTTCAGATTTGCTTCAAAAACGTCTCGTGACGTAGAGCAAATATTTTCAGAATAGGCTACAAATATTGTTTTTTTTTTCTAAACATAAAAGGAGTATTTCTTTTGATAAAATGAAAATGTTCATTGTTATTTGTTATAACGAGGCTAGAATCATAATTCTATAGTTTGTACGTATGGGTAAATTATTTTAGATTGGGAGTACGAAGTTTATAATTACAAATTCTATTTTTTATATTATTCGTTTTTTGTTTTATTGTTCTAAGACCGTGGACGATTGAAGCACAAGTTTGATTACCACTGTACAGGTTTGTCGTTCTGGTTCATTGACATTGAGAGCTGCGCTACTACTTTTCATTCAGTACAGATATTGTCCAAACTCAGACGACTTAACAGTTTCGGTACCAACTTCCTAGCTCTAATGATAACACTTATGGAGGATTATTATATTACTAGCGGATTCCAAGCCAAGCTCACACTTGGGTTTTCTTCGATCTCATACTAGGCAGACACATGGCGGGACTCCTAATTCGGGTCCAGCACCACTGCAATGCTCACAGGACAATATACACTATCTACCAGAAAGTAATTGGGCACTGTTTTTTCCCTTTAAAACCTCGTGGTACCACCTCTTGTTGCTATAACAGCAGCCACCCTGTCAGGCATGCTCTCCACTAGTTTGTGTAGGATATCCACTGGAATGCATCGCCATTCCTCTTGCAACATGGCACTCAGTTGGACAATCGAAGTTGGCCCCATGTTTCGGTGGCTACTATGCAGTGATATGCAGACAATAATGTTCACCGGTTGGACTGGCCTGCACAGAGTCCTGATCTCAATCCCATTGAGCACCTTTGGGAGGAATTGGACCGGCGATTGAGGTCTCGAGAGATGCGGCCAACTTCCTTTGTCCAACTGAGTGCCATGTTGCAAGCGAAATGGCGACGCATTCCAGTGGAGAGCATGCCTGACAGGGTGGCTGTTGTTATAGCAACAAGAGGTGGTACCACGAGGTTCTGAAGGGACAAAAACAGTACCCAATTACTTTTTGGTAGATAGTGTATTTTAAGCTGACAAAGAGCCATGTCTTATGCGGGACTCAAGCACCCATCGCCATTTTTACACACCATTAAATCCAAGGGTCTTAGCCGTGGCATATACCGCGGTAGCACTACAATTCCCGAACTTCACAAAACAGAGCAATTTACAAACTTCACGAAGAATGTTATACAGAAAAGTTCCTTACAAACTGTTTTCAAAGAAATTACTAATTGTTTTATGCTCAACCCTTAATCTTACAGATGTTCCCCACTCATTAGAACCTGGATATTTGGCAACATTGTCGTCATCGCTGAAGTTATGTCACTATCGTCTTTGTAATCACATCTTTTTCTCTGTGTCATCAATTTCCTCCTCTTCATTACAAATTAGTGCGGCATTTGAACTAGTCTTTATGTCGATGTTCGAATCTGGATAACAAACCTTCCTGTTGACTAGCGACAGCAATTACGACATTGTACTGCTTTTATATTATTACAGAATACATGCATACAAATTTATTACGCGACCGAATGACTTCAATTTTCTTGAATAAAGTAACAACAATGTCATTCACACGTATCTGAGAGGGTTAACGTTTTAAAAACATGGCGCATGTCTGAGTAGCTGGCCAAACAATAAAAAAGGCATGCATTATACCAAGGGGCATGACTGATTAGGCAGAACGCAGACGCCGTGCCACATTCGTATGCGTCCTCGATATTAACTTCTGAGTGAACTCTCTGTACAATTACGCGTGAAGCAGGGTCTAAAGACTTCTGGACGGCACTGCAGAGGTCAAAAAGACATCCCTTATGGCTATTAATCCTGATATGGAGACGGCTAGTCAGTGTTTCCTGCGAGACAGTAGTTCAATTCCGATCTCATACCTCTATTGTATTGTATGTATTTATTTACACTGCAAGTTGGCAAGCACCCGGTGGCAGTGGTATACACAATATAAACAATACACAATAAAATTACAATAAACAATACAATTATATACACAATACAATTTAACACAATAATTACAATTAATAATGAAACATAAAATAACCTAATTTTACAATACAACCTACATACGAATAGGCCCTACATAAGTTTCAATAGTCTTTCACTTTACTCTCATCTCACTCACTGTAGTGGCACTATGACGTATTTCACTGACATTTTAGGACACATTTCACTGACACTATAGAACACATTTCATTGACGCTATAAATTATCACTGATCGGAACTGTTCACTGCACTGTAAAACCATGACTTCACTGACTCACCTCGCTTCACTGATACAACAGTTAAAATAAGTCAAATAATTACACCCTTATGCATACTTATAAACAGAATTACATTTAAGCTAAACATTTCTAGTCTAATACCCTCTTACACGCTATTTTTAAATAATTAACAAATCAAACCAGGCTAAGTAAATACATGTCACCTTAAAAAATTAAATGTTAAATGTCACCTTAATTTTAATTTGCACTTTATACATAACTTTTTAAGTTATTCTTAAATCTCCTTAAGGAAGGACAGCCCTCAAAGACCGCTGCAAGTAGGTAATTCCTGTCATTTATAGTTATATTTAAAAATGAGAATTTATCTACATCCGTTTTCTGTTTTCTACATTTAATTTTAAAATCATGATCGTTCCTACCATAGTACGTTGGCTTTTCTAACCGAGCCGTTATGTCTACCCATGCTTTCTGACCTAGATGTGCTCTATACAATGATGTTATTCTAGTTTTCCTACGTCTGTTTTCCAAAGTTTCCCATTTAAGTTCTTTTATCGTATCGTTTCCATCTTCTCCTTTACCTTTAACAAATTTAGCTGCCCTATACTGGATTCTTTCTAAGGAATTTATCTGATATATTCTATAGGGATCCCAACATGTAGTTCCGTATACCATTAACGGTCGCACTAACGTTAGATATGCTATTTATCTCTATTTGGGGCTAGCCTTTCTCAAGATTCTCATAATAAAGTGAAGTGCCCTCCATGCTTTACCCGTAACACAATCAACATGCTCTCCCCAAGAAAGTTTGGAGTTTTTAATACACTCCTATGATTAGAACATATTAAGACACTGGAAAAGATTCAAAAACGGGCTCTTAAGTGTTGTCGGAAAAATTCACCATTAAAATGGGACACACTCACGGACAGGAGAACGAAAATTCGATTATGCGCACTGTTCAAAACATACAGAGGTGAGCCTGCCTGGAAAGAAATAAAAAAATAGGTTGCAGCCGCCAAATTACTCTTCAAGGAACGACCACTCATATAAATTGAGGGAAAGAAGGCAGAGGACGGACACTGGAAAGTTTTCTTTTCTCAATCGTACTATCAGGGACTGGAATGCTTTACCTGCAGACTTACTAAAGGCTTTACCAACAACCAAAAATGTATTTAAAAATAGGCTTAAGGACCTTACTAATAGACGGTAATTATACACAGTACTTAAATGGTGTAAACGATATGTTGTTATTGAAGTGTTGTATCAGTGAAGAATTATGTTGTGTCAGTGAAGTGTGTTGTATCAGTGAAGAAGTATGTCGTGTCAGTGAAGTGTGCTGTGTAAGTGAAACGTGTTCCTGTCAGTGAAGCTTTATAGTTTACAGTGGCAGTGCAAAGTATTTGAACAGTGAAATGTTTTTGAAGTGTTAGTGAAATCAGGATAGAATCAGTGAAATGTGTCGTAGTTCCAGTGCAGTGAGTGAGTTGACAGCGAAATGAGTGTAATGTTGAAAGGTACTTGTGCAGATATGAACATATACTCGTGAGTTTTAGTTCGATCTTAGTTTTAAGATACAAACTAGAATATTTCAAATGTTATTTTAAGTGATCGTTTCATTTAATTTAGTATATTCCCTGTTGTTGTTATTGTTATTATTATTATTATTATTATTATTAGTATTAATTATTAGTATTATCATTAATTGTATTTTTAATTAATAATTTTATTATTGTCATTATTGAGCGTAATTAGTTACCACTGCCACCGGGTATATACCCATTGCAGTGTGAATAAATACATACATACATACATACATACATACATACATACATACATACATACATACATACATACATTTCAACTGTCTATGTTTGCATATTTAGTAAGTATTGAGCTTCGCAACTGTATATACCAAACTGTGGTATTTCTAAAATAATACTGGATCGACTTTAACTTTTTTCCTCTTTTTGCCAGCTTGCTAATTATTTTTGTTTCTTCGGCGATGATGTCGCCTTGATTTCGTTTACGATTCCAGCTTGACAAAGCTCTTGCTGAGAATCGGTTGCGTTAGAGAGCTGGACTAACAAGAACATTTTAAAACTTTGTAACCCGACGATTGCCGGAGTATCACAGTACCTGATACGTAAACACCATTTCCTTCGACGAGCTTACAAATGTATAAACAAACATCTAAACTGTACAGCGTTGTATACGATTCCCTAGGAAGCTAAATCGTATTTAAATGAAATGGAAATCCGAAGTACATTTCCATACAGATCAAATTACGACTCTTGTATGCATTTTCTCCGTAATTTAGTAAGAGACAACAAACAGGTTCGGTTTGATATTTTTCGGTTTGACTTTTTCTGTAATTGGCTTGTCTTTGACGTCACATTGACGTAATAATACAGGAAAGTCCAGTAACCTTCTTGCTATATGTAGAATGTTTACTTTAAAGAAATAGCATAGCATAACGGACGTACAAGACCTCAGAGAACCCTGTGCCGGAATAAGACGTCGGATTTTATGTTGGCAGCCTGTTTTCCTTCGTAAAATAACAATCAACGCTTCTTGGTGTGGGACGAGAGGGCATTAACGTCAAATAAAATACTGTATATAAAAAATAGCCTGTATGGAATTTAAACTGCATTAATATTGACTCTTATCGATTTACAGTTACATGTTTTTGCTATTGTTCTGCATTCTTTCTACAGAGTTCACGAAGTAAATGCCCTTGCGCATGTCTCTTTCCAAGGATACGATAGCCCCATACACTAGTACGTCAAGATAAATCTATCATTGCATCCCGTTAACGTAAACTAAAGATGATCCTTTTTCAATGTATTCTCAAAATTGTTATAGACTTATTTTTCTCATATTTATATTGTTGCAAGTTAAATTTTACACCACTTCTCCATATTATATTCACAGATAAATTTTCTGTAAATAAGAAGAAGGTAGTCTGTAATATATAACTGGAAAATTGTGATATTCCGTCGTACGCCACTGAAAATTAAAGGGACAGCTGTGGATGAAAATGAATCATGCAACACACAATTTATAACGTTTTCTCATAATCAATCAACATCTATGTCCATACACGTTTAATGAATTAATATTATTTTACTTAGTTATTTAACAATGTTGTATCAATGCTAGGTTACCTACTTACAAGGAGAGGACACGCTCTGTATATCACCGAATAGAATAAGATTGTGTGAGATGTAAGTACAAGACGTACTGTTTAAAGTCATACCTGGTATTGATGGCGAATGACCCCTCGTTTTGAAAATATTGGCTATTGTTTGTGACATACTTCCGTTAGGTGCTCGATAGGGAAGCATTAGCCTGTGTAACAGCGTAGCCCGTATGGTTGGATGCTGAGTTGTTATCCAGGCAACCTGAGTTCGAATGTTAACTGGTCCTATTTTTTTTCTCTCTTAATAATGATTAATATTGTGATCACAGTTATCTATTTACATACCTATATCATATTTCTCAATGTATTGGATGCTTCATCATGTTTTAAACAAATTACTAATTAACTAACATTGTATTGTAAAGGATAAACAATGAAATACTGCTCACGTAGGAAGGTAAGATGTGTCACTGGTGTCTGTTCTATTTCTGTAGCAGCTATTCCATTTCATTTTGTACCCGATTCATTATGTCATAAAACACAGAAAACATATACTGGGTGTTCATTTCAAAGTGTGTCATGACGTCACTGTTGTTGGGGCACCGATTTGAAGCGAGTTTCAGCTTATATGTTAGAGAAGTTGCCTATTATTTAAGGCGTTCCTCAATCTGAACTTGAGAACGTGTACGGTATAACTTGAACGTCGTAGCAACAGATGGCGGTCTGTACGGTCTGTGTGCTACCATAACCTCTTTCGAACTGTGTTTTGCTCCGGCAAGTCGTACGCAGGGTATTTGTTATCATCGGTTGCGTACGGTAACATTCCACAACACAAATCAAATGCTCCGTGTCCATGTTGACCGTCGAAGTTAATGTCAACAAATACATAAGTAATCGTCTTAACCCTCTCCCCATATCCCGACAGTACATATTTCCAAACAGTTCACATTCCTGCCACTACCGGCGTTACCGTACGTATCGGCACGTACTCTTCAGAATGAACGCCGTACTTGCTAGCCAACTTCTCTGCCTCTTAGATTATACACCTGAGCTGCGGAAGTGTAGGAAGATTGAATTCTCTAGGCTCATCAGCTAGCCACACGACGGCATACAGCGAGCCAAGACACATTTTGAACTGAACACCCAGTATATTTCCTGCACCATGCACAAGCAAATGAAAGAAGGTTGTCCACAGCCACACACATTTTTCCGCACTTCTGCTGCGAAACAGATATCCTTCACATTCACAAACACTTCTCGTTCGTTAATCAATTTTGATGCATACCACGCATATTTCAACATGGCTTTGAATATAGGAACTGACAACTGAAAGTGAATTAAAATAATAATAATAATAATAATAATAATAATAATAATAATAATAATAATAATAATAATAATAATAATGTCAAGCTTTAAAAAATGAGAAAGAATTAGGATTCGAACTCGGGTTGCCTGGATGACAACTCAGTATCCAACCACATGAGCTACGCCGTTACACAGTCTAACGCTCCCTATTAGGCACCTAACGGAAGTATGTCATAAACAATAGCCAATATTTTCAAAACGAGGGGTCATTGGACACCCATACCAGGTATGACTTTAAACAGTACGTCTTGTACTTTCATGTCACAAAATCTGATTTAATTCGGTGATATACAGAGCGTGTCCTCTCCTTGTTAGTGTCAATGGAATTGGTGGGAGCGAGATTTAATTTTGATATAAAGCCCGATGATTTGCAACGTGTTTACGTAACATTCACCTTACAGCTGGGAAAAATTGGAGAACCTATAAAGAACATATAATTTGTGCGAGATCGTGCGTATTTGCTTGGTTTCCGCACAAAACCAATCCGAGGAAAGTCTAAAATTCCACATTCAGTATTCCCAACCTAACACACATAACAATTTCCCTCTTCTTACCGCTTAAGTGACATATTGATTTTACTGCTTTAGGCTTTTAACATATTATATTCAGAAACGTTCAATATAGTAATAATTATAAATTGGAAACTTACCACTGCAATTTCACCTAAATTGCACTGTTAATTATTGTTTTTAAATATTTGGAAAAATTAAGTAAACTCTTCAACTCCACTAAAGTCACTGCATTCGTGATGCAAGTAACATTAAGGAAGCCGTGAAAAAATCAACAAATCAACTTGCAGATGTTATTACTGCAATATGTTATATATAAATAATATTGTTAAAATATTAAAATGAAAAATAAATCATTACATAACCTTACCGTGTGTTTTAAGTTCGCATTTATAGACTGGGGGAAAAAAAGACAGACGTATATCACGGCCTGCTGGAGTATAGTAAACACAGAAAAACATTTTAAAGCAACAATGTTGAAGATAGATATTTTTGTTTTGCAAATTTTGCCGTCATTGAACAGAAACCAAGATGGAGATTTCATTGCAACTAATTAGAAATTCCTCTTTCAGGTATGTAATATACGATCTTCGCACAAAATAATGTACGATACACGAGCGGTATGTTTTCTTTCAATTCTCGGAAATTAAAAAAGCTCAACTACGTTTCGCTTTTTCAAACTTTTCCTCGAACATGAAAACTTCAACATACCTCTGTTGTAACGCATATTACTATTTCTCCACTATTAAACAAAAAACAATCGCTGCCCTCAAAACGAAAGAACAGTGACTTGTACAACATAGATTAGCCAATCACAGAAATTTTAAATGCAAGACATTTAATTTTATGCATTTTGATAAATCTGAAATATTACAGAACACACAGGATCAGTATTTAGTTGTTATATGCCAAATAGGGCTTACCATAACATTATTACTTGTCAAATTCAGTAACAAATTTAACTTTAAAATTTTCGTGGTTATATGTCGATCGTATGTGATCCATAAGCCCGTTTAGCTCGCAAAAACAAGAGCGAACACACACAACACAGACGCTAAAAGGCAATCGCCCTAATCCCAATGTAGACGTCGCGACAGTCTGTCTACATTAATACGTTTATAATAATTTAATAAATCACTTCAGAACCAGATCAGTCATGCACATAATGATATGAGAGCTCTCGAATCAATTTCAGAGTGACGAAAATGGTTCAAAACTCTCACGTGGTTCACAAACAACTGGAGACACTTATTACCACAAACCAGACGTCCTCGATTGTTTACTGATAACACATTCAGATCTAATATTCACGGGTTCAAATCTGGCCGAAGAAGATTACTTGAGAAGAAGTTCCTACATATTCAACTGCAGAAGTTATTCTACGTCGAAATTCAACATGGCCGAGAAATGGTTGACAAATTCTTTCTGGAGCCGAGTATCAGAAAAGGATTCTACAGGGACATTACTGGTGTAATATACAAACAAATCACTTCACTAGGTATAGGAGGGAAGAAAAGTAGTTCATCCATTTACGTAAACTAGGAAATATCGCGATTTTGAGTATGATAATTTTCATTAGGTTTTTGTTTAATCAAAATACAGTACAGTATTAACAATGAGTTTTTACTCACGAACTGAGCTGTTCGTGTGGACGTATTCATTATGCAGTGTATATTATACTGTCTACAGCACATTAGCGTACAATATAGAGAATGAAGTTAAATTGAAAAATAATGATAATATGGATATGTAAACACATTTTTGAAAATGGTGGCCGTTCATTTCGATATAGGCTGCAGTTCTAATGTGCATATTATCGCACTATAGACTATTGTACGTAATTCCAATTACCAGGTTCGTACTTCGTATCAGTAACTCATGTTGAAATAATTCTGTACCTACTCTATAAGAGAGACCTGATGTACTGTAAATTCAATCTTCACTTCTGCCCGATCCGAAAAGGCATGCTATCTACTGTCCGTCCAAGTGGTTACGTCGGAGCGTCGTAGAAAGGGAGGAAATCACGTGACAGTTAATTACTTAACGAGGCCCTTTTATTTAAGTTATTTTAAACAGTTGTATAATATTACGTAGACGTCCAATTCCTAACAGAAATTAATGTTCTCAGAAAAGAGCTAAGACAGCCCAGCCACTAGCATTTACAGAGAGGCGAATAGAAGCAGGTGGGAGAAACCGGGATGCGACGTAGGCAAATGGAAAATGATGCAATATTGAAAGCTCTTTCGTCACTGGAAAACGCGAACATATTTTTGGAACGTACTGTTTACTATGACCGTAAGGCTACTATAACTGTATATGCGGTCTTGGATCTGTGTGGAGGACGATTGAACTTCATTAGTAGAAGGGGAGTGAAGTAAATTCAAAAACTCAGGTACAATAAAAATTGAAGTAAAAATAAAATGATGTCCCTGTACACGTGCACGTTAACTACGAGACGGGCGTCCAGCTTTACTTCTTTCGCGTAGAAAGCCTTCCAAATAGTTTATCACCAGTGGCGGCTCCTGCATATTTTTTAAGCGGAGGAAAGAAGTTAACAGCACGAAATGACACCTTCTTGAATGAAACATGCTACAAATGAACGGTAATGGGAATGGGAAATAATCTGAGGAAAGCGAGAACATTGCACCCACCCACGTGGTCTGTGTTGCCACATGTACATTTTACAAGTTCAGTATCACATGCTTTTGAAGAATGTCAGTTCTTGTAAAGTCATACTATCATTATTGTTCAAAGCTGCCGGTGGCCAATTAATTTTTTATGTTAAAAATGATGTAGTTTGGAGTACCTACTTTCAATTTCAAATATATTTGCACAAAACTGACAACTTGGCTGTTGCCCTGTCTAGTAAACAATGAATAGAAGTGAATTTCAGGGGCCAACTACGTAGAACTACTTTCTCTTTGTTTTACATAAACCCGACTTTAACTTTCAAATATCCACGAAAGTTTCAAAACATGAATAGTAGCCTATATAAAGTACAATTAATAATATTTTTTTACTTATAATTAAAAAAAGTTTATATGGTGTCTTTCATAGCGTTGCGTTAAAACTGTTTTTGTTGTGTCTCTTCCTAGATGTGTTACAGTCTGGTTGAATGCAAGATCGTTAGATGGCAGCAGTAGCGAGCTTGCTGCACGACCAGTCGGTTTCTATTTCCCGCCCATGCGCTGATTCAGAGGAGGATCTCCTCCCTCTCCGTTCATTTACTTGCTTTAAAACTCTGCTTCTTTCTCTGGCCGCTAGTGCGCTGTTGTCTACGTGTGTTAACTACAGTAGAGGAGGAATGGAGTGCCTTTCCTCCACACAAACAATCTCGCATCTTTCTCACAGTTTTCTACAGCACATGAGCGCGCGTCGTTTAAAACTCGATCAACCGAGTTTTTCTGATAGCTGTGAACTTAAAAATTATCGAATCTTCCTCGAATTTCAAGGCACATATTTTATTTGGTATTTACTTTCAAAAGAAGAAAATGTGAGGAGGACGTTCCTCCCTTCCCTCCCCCGAGGAACCGCCACTGTTTATCACCCCTTTAAATTCATCACTTTCCGCAGGGTTTGAAGCATGAACCTCGGACCCAATGACCAGCAGAGTAATTGCCAGACGAAATACGACAAATGTTTCGGTGTTCATCAAATACTACCGGCGATCCAGGAGAAGGTCAGTGCCAAAGACAGTGGGAAAAAATAGCTAACTATATCAAGCTGCTGTCAGGGATGTAGCAGATATAATCCTCATTAAGTGAAAGAACAGCTTATTAAAAGAAAAGGCGTGGTATATGGAAACGAACTTGCACGGCCTTTCGGAGAGGGTGGCTTTCCTGCTTGTAAGCAAAACAAGTTTTTAATGGAAATTTTTAAAAATCTGTAACAAAAGAAATGTAAGCTCAAAATAATGTGTTAAGACATCTAATAGTTGTAACTGTCCTATTCTAAATGAATCTCCTCAAGCTAAATATCTCGGAATAATAATCGACCAACATTTACGTTGGGATAAACATGTTCTTTTTCTGTGCAATAGATTAAGGCCCAATTGTATAAAACTCCCTGACTAAAGATCAACTTTGATCGAAGATCGAAAAGTGAACCGAGTTCAGACACTTCTTCTATTGTATAAAACTTTTCTGCGATCAAATTACCTTGGTTCAAATGCAATCTAAGTTCACGTGAAAAGCATTTGGCAACATCGCTTAAACAGATGAAATACGTGATGCGCGGACAGGTTTGTTCAGTGTTGCCAATCTAGCGACTTTAACTCTTTTTCAACAACAATTTCTTTTAACTTTTATATTGCTTAAATAGGGATTTAGTGACCTTTTTTTTAGCACCCCATAGTGACAAAATTTAATCTTTGTCGATAATGAGAAATCTAGCGAATTTACAACTACTTTTTGGCGACTTTCCGTACACTCTGTTGGAGACCTGGTTTTTTGTGCAATGTAAATAATGGCGGACAATAAGAAGAAGGCTGACTGTTCTCCGAGTTGTTATCATGTTATGGTGTTTGATACTGCTAAACATAATAAAGCTTTATAAAACGACGATTTTCGTTTAGTAATACAGTTAATTGAAAATTTTGAATGTACCTATCATGTCCATTAATAATTAATGGTTGTTATAAACATAATATAATTAATAGGTTATGTTATTTGATACTGCTGAACACGATAGAGCCTTATAAAATATAAGAATGTTTGTATATTAAGGCAAGAAATTGAAAGAAATATATGTAAATGCACCTATCATATCTATTAATATTAATAATAATGGATATTTTATTTGCACAATCTGTCACTCGTATATGTCAAACAGAAAAGAAATAACTGAACTTGGATCATCTAACTTAATCGGAGAAATTTCTTCAGTCAAAGTTGACTTTGGTTTGAGAGAAATTAATCTCAGATTAGACTTTATACAACACAAAATTCCAAGTTCAGCTTAAACAAGGATCAATTTAACCTCTGATCTAAGATTAAATGGTTTATACAATCGGGCCTTAGAAACATTATTCACCATTTTTACGAAATTACTTGACTGTCCATACTTTACGACTGATTTACCGCGCATTAGTACAAGCTACATTACAATACGGCATTGCAGGATGGGGTAGTGCTTATAGTGCCTCCCTCATGCCAATAACTCTGCTACAGAAAAGATAATAAAAAATGCCTTAATAAACTTCTTGATTATCCTTCAGGGCTGTTGTACTCAGAATTTAAAGTATTTGACTTCCATCAAATTTATAACAATGTATTACTGAATTCCGTACATAAAAACAGAAACATATTTAATTTATATTCACATAAATATAAAACCATAAGATCAGACAACATATGCTTGACAGTTCCTATATGTACTACAACTGTAGCATATAATCACAGTAGCAACTTCTGTCCAAGGCTTTGTAACATAATAATAGATAAATTCCCAAACATACAATTTGCTAATGCTCCTTATTTAAAAAAATCTATTAAAAATTGCTGTTAACAGGGAAAATTTAAAGTTCAATTATTGCGATTTGTGTTTTTTCTCCTTTTTTTTTCTTTTATTACTTTTTACTCTGTTATTCAATAAAATGTCTAACATTAACTTATGTGGAATGTTCCCTAAGCACGAGTATGTAACTTACTCTTTCTGGGGTGCTAGAGAGTTCTTATATTAAAAAAAAAAACAAATATGTATCTTTGTTCTGGCAATAAAGTATTACTATTATTATTATTGTTATTGTTATTGTTATTATTATTGTTATTGTTATTATTATTGTTATTGTTGTTATTATTATTATTATTATTATTATTATTATTATTATTATTATTATTATTATTTTCCTTTTCAAAAGATTGTAATGTTACAATTTTTAAGCGTTATAAAGTATAATTATTGTAGCCTACTGTCATGGAATATATAATTTATACGACAGTGCGTAAAGTTGCATTTTACCCAATATTATCAGTGCCTAAAGTGAGCCTTTAAAACACTAGTGCGAAAAAAAAAAAAAAAAAAGTAATTACTTTAGGCACTGCTATTCATTTTACGAGCTGCAAAAGAAAATGTAATATTCAATGTACAAACTTCATGCAGTAAGAAATTAATGTATTACATTGATTTTCCATTACTACTTAAATATTACACATAATACTGTGACAGCGACGTGAGAATCGAACTCACGACCAGCGTCCCGCATGAAAGCAGATCGCACAGGCTCCACGGAACATTGAGTGACGTCGCGCGGTGGAGAGAAGAGAGAGGGTGTATTACGTAACGCGACGAGTTTGCGCGCGCATCTGGTGCTGGTAGAGAGGAGAGGGCCCTGGATTTCTCTGGAATGCCATCTCTAGAGACGGGTCGAACCTTCGATGTTACGTCGCTGTGGTTATAAATTACGGTCGCGAAGGAACGACGGCAGTTTCAGAGTTTTCAGTTATTCAGTCAGTGAGAAAGCCAGAGCAAGCAAGCCAGCCGGAGTTCGACTCGAGTGTGCGTCCGCATCTGCGTCAGCATCCGAAGGCCTGAGTTCGAGTGCAGTGGACCGCAGTTGGAGGGACCTGAGTTCGAGTGCAGTGGACCGCAGTAGGAGGGACCCGAGTTCGAGTACAGTGAACTGTCTCTGAAGGTCTGTGGTTCGAGATACTGTGAACTCGAGTGACTGAGATAGAAGAACTGTGAACTGGGAACTGACATTACTGTGTTGTAAATAGTGCTTTGTAAATATTAGTTAAGATTAACAGTTCATTGTTGTTCGTACTAGTCCAAGTAAATTGTCATTGTCGTCGGTGGAGTGCTATAACGAATACTGTGTTGAGTGAAAATTCCAATTGTTGCCGAGAGCGTTTAAGGCGAATTGTAGAAAGGAATTATTGTTGTGAGGAATAAATTACATTGTTGTTACTAATAAAACTCACATTGGTGTCAGGAGTGGGATATTATCGACAATGGAGAAGCAGATCCTGCAAGCCATCACGGAAATGAAAGCAGAAATGAACAAGCACATCAGTGAGGTGAAAAGTGATATAAGTGACGTGAAAGCAGAAATGAAAGACGACATGAACGACATGAACAAGCACATCAGTGAGGTCAAGAACGATATAAGTGAAGTGAAAACGGAGATGAAAAGTGACATAAGCGGAGTGAAAGATGACGTCACTTCGCAAATTGAAAGCGTTTCGGCCCACGTAGATGGAATTGTCGCCATCGTGAAAGACGAACTCAAAGCCGATCTTGACAACCTAAACAAGAATTATACAACTATAAACGAGACAGTAACCGAATTGAGACAGGAGGTAGACCATTTCAATGGCAAAATCCGTGATCTCGAGCGTCGTCAAGAGCAGACGACCGAGTTGCTGGACAAGACGAGTGAGATGATGGATAAACACGCTGAGGAAAACAAGCACATTCTCGCATTGGTGGATCGCCAGGCTAGAGAACATATACAGATAGTTTCCGAGGAGGTTCGACGTGCCTTGCAAGAAGCGGCCACAGAGTTGAGGACTCCATATAGTGGCCCTGCGGAATCATCGCCTTCAGCCAGACATCACAACGTCAAGACGCCGAAGTTCGACGGTACGACGTCTTGGGCGATATTCCGTCGCCAGTTCGAGGCCACCGCAGCACATAATGGGTGGACCCCAGCGGAGAAGACTACTCAGCTGCTGACCGCGCTTCAAGGACAGGCGTCGGAGATTCTTCACAGCGTTCCAGAAGATGGGACAGCCGCTGAGATAATGGCGGCCCTGGAGGGACGTTATGGTGACCATCAACTTGCTGCAGCATTTAGGACCCAACTAAAAACGAGGGTCCAACAGTCAGGAGAGTCCCTGCAAGAATTCGCGATGGCGGTGGAACAACTTGCCCATAAGGCCCTCAGGGGCCTACCTAATGACTTCATCGCTGGAGAGGCGGCCTACACTTTCGGCAGCGGAGTTCGAGACCCGGAAATAAAACAACAGCTACTCTTAGCAGAGCATCGCACCATCAACGCAGCTCTGGCGGCGGCCCTCAGGATGGAGGCAGCAAAGTTGACGGCGAACGTCTCGACATCGCACCGGATTAGGAGCGTCGCGGCGGCCGACGTCGAGGAACGTCAACCGAAATCACCCGAGCGACGAAGACGAGGAGTGCCCACCTGCTGGTCCTGCGGCGAGCCTGGACACCTGAGGAGGGACTGTGACCGATCTGGTCACAAACAGGAAAACTAAAAGGGGCCGATGCGACGAGGGGCACGTCGGCGCCGTCATCACCATCCCCTCGGCTGATCTTGAAGACGGTTAACAGAAGATGCGACGATGGGCTGATTGCTGACGGATGGATAAGAGGCCGCCCATGCAGAGTACTGGTAGACACCGGGGCGTCGCTCACTATCGCCAGACCGGAAGTCGTGCGTGGACTACCTGGGAGGACACCGCTGCGCCGGTATGAACTACGTACTGCCTCAGGCGAGAACCTGCCCATCCAAAAAGAGGTTTTCCTGGATCTGACATTGGGAAAGAGGAAACTGGAGATGTGGGTGTTCGTCGCCAACATCACTGAAGACGTCATCCTGGGACTCGACGCCATGCGGATCTTCGATGCAACGGTGGATGTCAGGCGCCGTATCCTGCGTTTTGGTCAGGATGAAGTGTTTCTGAGGGACGTCGAAGACCAACCCATGGCCAGCAGACTCACCCTGGAGAATCAAGTGACAATCCCAGCAGGCTGCGAGATGGTGGTGACGGCAAGACTGGACGGACAACCTAAGAGAAACCTGCTCCTTGACTCGCAAACAACTCCGATAGATGGGGTTTATGTGGCCAGATCCCTACTCCCGAATCAGAAGGTGGTACCGGTGAGGGTCCTGAATGTCACCAATCGGGACAAGGAGGTGCCTAGTGGAACTGTACTAGGTAACGTCGAGCTAGTGGTATCTGTGACGTCGCTGGCAGAAAACGAGGAGTGTCACCGACCACATCCAGATCTAGACCCATCACTGAAAGAGCTGGCTCGAGAATTGCCAGCGAATTTAAGCAAAAGAGAAAGAAGACAAGTCCACGATCTACTGACAGAATTTCAGGACGTGTTCAGTCTGTCTGAAAATGACTACGGGAGAACGGAGAAAGTTCAGCACCGCATCGACACCGGAAATGCTCGCCCAATCAGACAACCTCCTCGACGCGTCCCTCTAGCTAAACAGAGGGAGATTGACAGCCAACTGGAGGGCATGAAAGCAAGAGGGGTCATCGAGGAATCCGACAGCCCTTGGTCATCACCTGTAGTGCTGGTGAAGAAGAAGAATGGGGTCCTGCGTTTCTGCGTGGACTACAGAAGACTGAATGACGTCACCAGGAAAGACTGCTTTCCCCTCCCACGAATTGACGACACCTTGGACACCCTGGCCGGAGCAGAATGGTTCTCGACGTTGGATCTCAAGTCAGGATACTGGCAGGTGGCGCTACATCCTGAGGACAAGGAGAAAACGGCATTCTCTACAGGCCAGGGACTATGGCAGTTCACCGTTATGCCGTTCGGCCTCTGCAACGCCACGGCTACATTCCAGAGACTAATGGAGTCTGTAATGAGAGGCCTGACATACGACACCTGTTTGCTGTACGTTGATGACGTCATCGTGGTGGGCAAGACTTTCGGCGAACAGCTGTTGAACCTGAGGAAAGTGTTCGAGAGACTGCGACAAGCCAGACTGAAGTTGAACCCGAAGAAATGTCATCTATTCCAGAAGAAGGTCAACTACTTGGGACACGTAGTAGGGACCAACGGAGTGGCCACGGACCCGGAGAAGCTACAAGCCGTCAGAGGATGGCCGAGACCGAGGGACAAGCAGGAGCTGCGCCGCTTTCTCGGCCTCTGCACTTATTACAGAAGGTTCGTAGCTGGGTACGCCAACATCGCTAAGCCTCTAACCCAGCTGACCGAGGAGAAACGACAATTCCAGTGGACAGACGAGGCGGAGTCATCCTTCCAGTCGCTGAAAGAGGCGCTCTGCACTGCTCCTGTACTGGGATATCCCATCCCTGGAAGGAAGTTCACGCTCGACACGGACGCTAGCAACGTAGGCATCGGCGGAGTACTCTCTCAGGAACAGGACGGGCAAGAGAGGGTGATTGCCTACTTCAGCCGAACATTGTCCAAGGCTGAGAGAAACTACTGCGTGACCCGTAGAGAACTTCTTGCCATTGTCGAAGCCCTGAAGCATTTCCACAAATATTTGTATGGCCAGGAGTTCCATCTGAGGACAGACCATTCTGCACTCACCTGGCTATTGGGCTTCAAGAATCTGGAGGGGCAGACCGCCCGTTGGGTTCAACGACTGCAGGAGTACAACTTCACCTCCGAACACCGCCAAGGGAAGAAACATTCCAACGCTGATGCCTTATCACGACGTCCGTGCCCGGATGGCTGCAAACACTGCCTGAAAGTAGAAGAGCGGGATGGCGCCCACGCAGTCAGAGCAATTGCCGCCCAGCCGAGCCCAGGATGGGATAACGCCGCCATAAGGGGGGAGCAGCTGGAGGACCCAAACATTGGACAGCTACTGCGTGATGTGGAGTCCGGCCAGAGACCAGTATGGGCCGATATCGCCAACCGTAGCACCACTTACAAGAGCTACTGGGCCCAGTGGGAATCCTTCACTGTCAAGGACGGTATCCTGAAGAGGATTTGGGAGTCGGCCGATGGAAGGACCCGCATAGAACAACTTGTCCTGCCCAGGAGCAAGTTGAAGGAAGTGCTGGAAGAGACTCATGCTGGAGTGACTGGAGGACACCTGGGAGCCAACAGGACGCTGGACAAGTTAAGGCAGAGGTTCTATTGGTTGCATATGAGAACCGACACGGAACAATGGTGCCGAAGATGCGACACCTGTGCAGCCAGTCGCGGACCAAGGACCCGCAGCAGGGGAGCCATGCAGCAGTACAACGTGGGAGCTCCTTTTGAGAGGATCGCCATTGATGTTGCTGGACCGTTCCCGGTCACGGATCGCGGGAACCGCTACCTGCTAGTCGCCATGGATTACTTCACAAAATGGCCAGAGGTGTACGCGATTCCCAACCAAGAGGCTTCGACGGTGGCCGACGCGCTGCTTGACAACTTCATCTGCCGATTCGGGGTGCCCCGGGAATTGCATAGCGATCAGGGGCGCAACTTCGAATCCAACCTGATGGGAGAATTGTTCGAGCGTCTGGGGGTGCATAAAACCAGGACCACTCCCCTCCACCCACAGTCCGACGGCATGGTGGAACGATACATCAAAACCGTGGAGGAGCACCTGCGGAAGGTGGTGTCCAACCATCAGCGAGACTGGGATGCCAGAGTTCCACTGTTCCTCTTGGCCTACAGAGCTTCGGTCCACGATACAACAGGGATGACACCGGCAAACATGGTCTTCGGGAGAGAGCTGCGCCTGCCCTGTGATCTGCTGTTTGGCACGCCACCCAGCGCCGACCAGCCAGCGACTGACTATGTGGCAGAACTCACCGAGAAGTTGAATGGAGTTCACCAACTGGCCAGAGAGCACCTCAAGATGGCCAGCGACAGGATGAAGGTGCGCTACGACAGATTAGCCAACTCTGCAGGATTCCAGGAGGGCGACCTGGTGTGGCTGTATCGACCTACCAGGACCAAAGGGAAATCACCAAAGCTGCAGCGTGCCTGGGATGGACCATACCGCGTGGTGACCCGGATCAACGACGTGGTGTACCGCATCCAGCGACAACCTCGAGGGAAGATGATGGTGGTGCATCTGGACCGATTAGCATCCTACCAAGGGACTGCCCGGGACGAGCAGCCCTAAGGACGGGGCAATGTGACTGCGACGTGAGAATCGAACTCACGACCAGCGTCCCGCATGAAAGCAGATCGCACAGGCTCCACGGAACATTGAGTGACGTCGCGCGGTGGAGAGAAGAGAGAGGGTGTATTACGTAACGCGACGAGTTTGCGCGCGCATCTGGTGCTGGTAGAGAGGAGAGGGCCCTGGATTTCTCTGGAATGCCATCTCTAGAGACGGGTCGAACCTTCGATGTTACGTCGCTGTGGTTATAAATTACGGTCGCGAAGGAACGACGGCAGTTTCAGAGTTTTCAGTTATTCAGTCAGTGAGAAAGCCAGAGCAAGCAAGCCAGCCGGAGTTCGACTCGAGTGTGCGTCCGCATCTGCGTCAGCATCCGAAGGCCTGAGTTCGAGTGCAGTGGACCGCAGTTGGAGGGACCTGAGTTCGAGTGCAGTGGACCGCAGTAGGAGGGACCCGAGTTCGAGTACAGTGAACTGTCTCTGAAGGTCTGTGGTTCGAGATACTGTGAACTCGAGTGACTGAGATAGAAGAACTGTGAACTGGGAACTGACATTACTGTGTTGTAAATAGTGCTTTGTAAATATTAGTTAAGATTAACAGTTCATTGTTGTTCGTACTAGTCCAAGTAAATTGTCATTGTCGTCGGTGGAGTGCTATAACGAATACTGTGTTGAGTGAAAATTCCAATTGTTGCCGAGAGCGTTTAAGGCGAATTGTAGAAAGGAATTATTGTTGTGAGGAATAAATTACATTGTTGTTACTAATAAAACTCACAATACAAAAAAGTAACAAATTTAACATTCATATCAACATTTTAGCGCTTATCATTCTGAAGTAACATGTAGTACTCATTGCAACAAGATTTATCATTCAACTGTTCCTAACAGCTTTGTTGATTAGATTACCTTTTTAGACGGCAATGAAATCGTGAACATGAATAAATCAGGTTGTCATTCCGTAGATACTCACTTCTTAACGGTTCTGAGTTTAGATGACCATGACATTGTGATCTTATAACCTCTCCAACTTGAAATATTTATTTAATGTAAATTTGTGCTATCGTAGAAAAAGCATTGTATGATACACATTTGTAAAGTGATCTTTTTCATCCTCGTGTCTTTGTGAAACTCGGCGAAAAAAAAGACTCTTTACAAACTTGTCTCATAAATAATTATTATATTTTATATATTATATTAACACAAACGCCTAACCAGAAACCAGATGATGGAGGACATTGATTTATATGGATCATATGCGGAGATTAAGAGGAAGGCAGAAAATAAGAAAGAATGGAGAATGCTGAGTTTGCAGTGAAAGACCTGCCCTTGGGCAGAACACTATGAATGAATGAATGAATAAAGTAATCCAGTAGATGGTCGCTACAATACGATCACCACGTGCTTAATATCTCACATTTTCATTTTTTTCTACTGTAGTTTTAAAAAAAAGTGGGATATGATGATAGAGAATGGATTAATCTTGCTCAGGATAGGGACCAATGGCGGGCTTGTGTGAGGGCGGCAATGAACCTCCGGGTTTCTTAAAAGCCCGTAATTAAGTAAGTAAGTAAGTAAGTATGGTTTTTTTTAAACCCTTCAAATTTGTTTCGCCTTTGCACTATGGTAAATTACACACTTGTCCCAGGAGAAATCACCCGTGAGCTTAATGTTATTTCATCATGTCTCTATTACTCAATTCATTAAACAAAAGACGTTTTACGATCTGTTCTTTTTTTATTTTATTGGGTTATTTTACGACGCTGTATCAACATCTAGGTTATTTAGCGTCTGAATGATATGAAGGTAATAATGCCGGTGAAATGAGTCCGGGGTCAGCACCGAAGTTACCCAGCATTTGCTCGTATTGGGTTGAGGGAAAACCCCGGAAAAAACCTCAACCAGGTAACTTGCCCCGACCGGGATTCGAACCCGGGCCACCTAGTTTCGCGGCCAGACGCGCTGACCGGGATCTGTTCTTCCAGCATATAAGGCCAAGGTCAAGACATATATTACCAATTACCATTACCTGCAGACTTACTAAAGGTTTTACCAACAACCAAAAATGCATTTAAAAATAGGCTTAAGGACCTTACTAATAGACGGTAATTATACACAGTATTTAAAGGGTGTAAATGATATGTTGATATTGAAGTGTTGTATCAGTGAAGAATTATGTTGTGTCAGTGAAGTGTGTTGTATCAGTGAAGAAGTATATCGTGTCAGTGAAACGTGTTCCTGTCAGTGAAGCTTTATAGTTTATAGTGGCAGTGCAAAGTATTTGAACAGTGAAATGTTTTTGAAGTGTTAGTGAAATCAGGATAGAATCAGTGAAATGTGTAGTAGTTCCAGTGCAGTGAGTGAGTTGACAGCGAAATGAGTGTAATGTTGAAAGATACTTGTGCAGATATGAACATATCATACTCGTGGGTTTTAGTTCGATCTTAGTTTTAAGATACAAAGTAGAATATTTCAAATGTTATTTTAAGTGATCGTTTCATTTAATTTAGTATATTCCCTGTTGTTGTTATTATTATTATTATTATTATTATTATTATTTATTGTTAGTATTAATTATTAGTATTATCATTAATTGTATTTTTAATTAATAAGTTTATTATTGTCATTATTGAGTGTAATTAGTTACCACTGCCACCGGGTATATACCCATTGCAGTGTGAATAAATACATACTGTACATACAGTACATACAAAAAACAATTAAAAGTGATGTCTGTAATCCATAGAGTGTAATAGGGCTTTTGGATCACACTGTACGCGAGCAAAGATCATTAATATAAGAAAGCATATAATGTGTGACAGTTAAGATGTTAGGAACGCTTTAAAGAGTATTTTAAATGAGCATACCAAACTGCCTCACCAGAATGATGAAACAAATAGATACTATGGTCAAGTAATTGCATAATCAATCATGCTGCAACATATAAGAATGAAAATTAGGTTATTATTGATAAAAATGGTCACTTGAACGCTTAATAGATTCGAAGGTTCTTGTAATGTTTTGCGACGTGGTGTCAAATCGGTCAAACAGTTTGACCTGACTATTTGATCCAACAGTTTTAAACATCTGTTCCACGACACTCGAGTTTTGGAATATAGATGCTTGTATTATGACGTCACCTGCTGTTCTCGTTACATAAAAGGACTTTAAGGTTACTTGAGCAAGGTCATGTCATCAAGTTGTGAGAATTATCCACTGTCAAAAAAGAAATCCATACTCTTCAGACAGCCCCGCAGTCTGCGAAGGCATCCTCGAGATTCAATTACCTTTAACAACACCAGCTTAAAGGCAATTGGATCGTAATGTCTCTTAAGAGGAAGTCTTGCGATGGTGAAAAAGATATTCATGATTCTTGACCGCCAAGCTACAATTTTTGGTTCGAGTGTGGAATTTTGAGGAAAGAGTCGCAAACGATTGCCTCAAACTAGGGCAAATTCGGTAGTGATGCCACACTTTTTAAAATTATGTTTATAACTTCTCTCCAAAAGACTCAAAATGGCCGAAAATTCTGAAGTAATGTATTTAATATATGGGTTTTCATAATACATTCGCAGAACAGGTGTAGAAATTAGTTTCGTGGATATGTTACAGTCAGAACACGAAAACCGTCAACCCCGAAGTTTTTAGGAAATTCTAGTTCTGACAAAGTTCTTCAGAAAATTCTAGTTTTCATTTACGTAATTTAGTTTCATCTAGAAATAACTATAGCTCTTTAGAAAATTCTATCTGATGCTTTTCCAATTCACTGTGGGCTAAAGCAAGGAGATGCACTATCACCTTTACTTTTTAACTTCGCTCAGAGTATGCCATTAGGAAAGTTCAGGATAACAGACAGGGTTTGGAATTGAACGGGTTACATCAGCTTCTCGTCTATGCGGATGACGTGAATATGTTAGGAAAAAATCCACAAACGATTAGGGAAAACACGGAAATTTTATTTGAAGCAAGTAAAGAGATAGGTTTGGAAGTAAATCCCAAAAAGACTAGGTATATGAATATGTCTCGCGACCAGAATATTGTACGAAATGGAAATATAAAAATTGGAGATTTATCCTTCGAAGAAGAGGAAAAGTTCAAATATCTTGGAGCAACAGTAACAAATATAAATGACACTCGGGAGGAAATTAAACGCAGAATAAATATGGGAAATGCCTGTTATTATTCGGTTGAGAAGCTTTTGTCATCTAGTCTTCCGTCAAAAAATCTGAAAGTTAGAATTTATAAAAAGTTATATTACCGGTTGTTCTGTATGGTTGTGAAACTTGGACTCTCACTCTGAGAGAGGAACAGAGATTAAGGGTGTTTGAGAATAAGGTTCTTAGGAAAATATTTGGGGCTAAGAGGGATGAATGCAGAAAGTTACACAACGCAGAACTGCACGTATTGTATTCTTCACTTGACATAATTAGGAATCCACACCTGTGGAGTACCGGTCAGCGCTTCTAGCCGCGAAACCAGGTGGACCGGATTCGAATCCCGGTAGGGGAAAGTTACCTGGTTGAGGTTTTTCAACCCAATACGAGCAAATGCTGGGTAACTTCACCGGCATTATCATCTTCATTTCATTCAGACGCTAAATAACCTAGATGTTGATACAGCGTCGTAAAATAACCTAATAAAATAAAAAAATAATTAGAAACATTAAATCCAGACGTTTGAGATGGGCAGGGCATATAGCACATATGGGCGAATCCAGAAATGCATATAGACGGTTAGTTGGGAGACCGGAGGGGAAAAAGACCTTTGGAGAGGCCGAGACGTAGATGGGAGGATAATATTAAAATGTATTTGAGGGAGGTGGGATATGATGGTAGAGACTAGATTAATCTTGCACAGGATAGGGACTTATGGCGAGCTTATGTGAGGCTGGCAATGAACCTTCGGGTGCCTTGAAAGCCATTTGTAACTGAGTTAGTTTTGACTAATATAATTAAGTTAGATCTAGAAATAACTGATTGTTATTAGTAAAAGCCGTTGTAACGATTTCAGAACGTGAAATCCGTGAAAACCCGGGGAAATTTTAATTTTCACTTTAGGAAATTTGTACTTGCACATAAACATTATTATTACTATTGTCGTTGTTGTTGTTGCTGTTGTTGAAACACAAAATAGTTTTATTACACAAAGTATTATAATGTTTTGTCTCCTAAGTCATTTGCAAGAAGGCATAGTATTGTGATATTTAGAGTTGCAGAGAATTTTCTTTTTCACACACAAGCACCACTTCGAAACACATTTTTTTTTTTTTGCAATCACAACGGACGGACCCTTGTCCGCTTTCGATGGTTTCTTTCTTTGCTGCAGTCCTCAGCGAAATTTCTGCATCTGACACCTGTTCTCGTGTCAAGAAAATTTGAGGACTTACATCAAATTCGGATCTAAAAGAAAGAAAGTGTTATGTACCGGGTGTTGATGAAATTAACTACACTATCAGTTTTTAAGGGCTGCCGGGTAGCTCAGTTGGTAGAACGGACTGGACGGTCCGGGATTCGATCCCAAGTAGTGACGGTTTTTTTTTCTCGTTGCCAAACTTTCACAACAGCCCCGAGGTTCACTCAGCCTCCTATAAAATTGAGTAAGGGTCTTTCCCGGGGGTAAAAGACGGTCAGAGCGTAGTGCTGACCACACCACCTCATTTTAGTGCCGAGGTCACGGAAAGCATGGGGCACTACTTCCATGCGCCCCAAGTGCCTTCATGGCATATAACGGGGATACCTTTATCTTTTTTTAATCAGTTTTTAAAGTTCATTGAACCTACCTGTAATATAGTTTATTCAAAATTCCATCCTTTTTTTCAATTCTGTACAAGTCGTCGTCATATCTCCTGTCGACATCCGGAATGCGTATTATGATGTTACCTTCTACTCCAAACGGAGGTTGCGTTGTATCGGAAATCAGTTTCATTCTTTTCACCTGTTTCTTTAAATTTTCTTGGGCTTTCTTTCTGGCTGGGGAGATGTTAGACGATGTACTATACTAGCTAGCATCATCTATTCTTCTTCTTCTTTTTCTTCTTCTTCTTATTCTTCCTCTTGTCCTTCTATTTCTCTCTGCTCTACATTCATCTGTCCAGTTATTGTTTCGAGTCCAACCTCTTCATACACATTTTCAATAACATTACATTACCTGTTTATTACAATATTGACAAAAATCACTCTCCATCCTGATGATTTAACCCTTGGAATTTCCCAGTTTATATTTACACAAACGCGCACAAATATATTATTACTAGTGGCTTGTGCAGCAAATGGTGCAAACTAAGTTCATTAGACATTCAAATAAACATTTTTCAAATTTATTTTCAATGAAGAATACCAGACATTCTGAAAGTTATTTGCTTCTGTAATAATGAAACATACTCTCTCTCTCGAGGCAATACTGAAGAGAACCACGCATATAAATATCTACACCACACCGCCATTAAATATATGAAAAAGACCCAACCCCACTTGATTAATAACTATACAAATATTTGATTTTTAATAATATTATTATCTTACGTAAGTTTTATAGCTTTCAGTAACATATACTATATATACTATATAGCCGCCACTCAGTAGAATATAGAAATCAAAATCTAATTTAAGTTATTCTCTACATCTACTTATATAACCCCAAAACGTTTCACTTTCATATCATCAATATAGCATTAATATGTATAATTAATGAAAAATAGTCATATCACGGCATTAACTACAATAATATTTCATTTCTAATGGTAATAATGTCATCAAACCACCTCAAGTTTTGTAGTTTTTAATATCCAATACACAGCTGTACCCAGAAAATTACACACCACAGAATCGAACCTGTAAATTATTTTTAGTAAGTTAAGTTTTTAATAACCAATTTAATTTGAGCTCTAAATATGTCAGCACTCTTGTAGATCATGGCCTTCGTGTAATATTGTTTACTGTAGTGTGTGTTTTGTTTTATTCTGAAATGCAACACGGCCGACTTGATGCTCGCTTCGCTTCTCCTGAATGCAATTAGCTAGTTCTCAAAACTGACGACAGATGGATTTTGGAAAATAGGAAAATTATGTAGGAAAATTGACATTTCACTGAAAACTACTATTTTTCCGAAAAACTGTGGGTTGCAAGCTTCAAAATGAGGGGTCATTTATTAAAATCCGTTCAGCCGTTTTCCCGTAATTTCCATTACCAGTTCAAATTATATATATATATATATATATATATATATATATATATATATATATATATATCGAGTCTTTTGTAAAAATTGCACTAAAAGATTACCGAAGTAGGCAGTCACACAAACACAAAGAAACAACTGGGAGTACACGTGAAAGTCAAAGCGATTTGGTAGAGACTGATGCTGATTTACCATAAACGAAAAATCTAATGTACTATAGGCATGGATAATATGAACATGTCATATCTCAGTCCTACCAGAATATCTGTGATTTTATTGTTGAAATTAATTCGTAGGTGGAGCTAGATTTTTCCCACAACCTCAACAAATAACAATTAGATCTTCAAAAATAAAGCATAAAAACGTTCTGAAATAGTTACAACGGGTTTTTATTAATAACAATCGTTATTTTATCAATTTCAGAATACATTAATGCAATTAAAATGTCCAGCAATCTATCTGCAGTTAGATCTGTGCCCGGCAGAAGTTTCAACACAACCCATCCCGGCTGCAACGAGACGGAAACTCTTGGTCACGTGTTGGGTTTCTGTCGAAAAACGGAGCTGCTGCGCAACAATCGACACCATAAGGCCAGGACCGGTATTGCTGATGTCCTCAAGCGTCGTGGATGGGAAGTATACGAGGAGATCCACTGCGTTTCATCCTTAGATTCGAACAGAAGAGCAGATATTGTAGCCATCCACAGGAATCAATCTAAGGGATTACTTCTTGATCTTACAATCCGGTTTGAGAGGGATGCCCTGCAGGCACAAGACGTTGATAAGGAGAAGAAATCCATTTATGAGTCCTGCATCCCTTACCTAAGTGAGAAATATAGCATTCCCACTAGTCAGTGGAGTGTTTCTGGTCATTTGTTTGGTACACGTGGTACACTGCCTAAATTCACATGTAATATTTTAAAAGCACTCGGTCTCCGATTTTTTGAAATTAAACAATTTTGTTGAATATTCTTAAGGATTCAATCCAAATATTACATTACCATTTATATTTTGGCCATTGATGATTCTGTTAGGTTTGCATTTCTCTGATTTTTTTACTAAACAATTCCTGTGTTTCTAAATTATTTCTGTAGTGCTTTTCTTCTGGATCTTTATGGTCACCCTCATTGAGGGCAGATTATTTTGTTTTTTTTTAGATCTAACTTAATTATATTAGTCAAAACTAGAATTTCCTGAAGAGCCATAGTTATTTCTAGATGTAACTGAATTGTGTAAGTGAAAACTAGAATTTCCTAAAGAGTTTTGTCAGAACTGGAATTTCCTTGAAACTTCGGGTTTTGACGAATTTCGCGTTCCGAATGTAACAGATATAAGATACAATTCCCGGGTATGTCGGCAGCAGAGGTCTGCATCGGACGTTTTCGCTCGAGCGCCAAGTAGTTCATAGCATAATCCGATAGGTAGCGCACACGCATGATGGGTAAAATTGTCACGAGCAATAAATCCTCGAACGGTATAAGCCGAGCGTTAGACATTCGTTCTTGTTAGAGTGATGAACTGTGTAGTAACATCATAGATGTTTATCATTTCAAAACTTTGCAGTGTTTAACTAACCTCTCCATAGTACAACAACAAAACTTGCTTTAAAATGTAACATAAATGTTGTAGGTAAATGCTTCCCCCCCCCCCCCACACAGGAGTGATTTTGTTTTTGTCACATCTGATAGATGTTATTGGGTGTAAATGTAATTATTATAAACGAAGAACAATTACGATAATGCAAGAACTGTATCACGTTTTCTAGTAATAGTAATAATAATAATAATAATAATAATAATAATAATAATAATAATAGTAATAATAATAGTAATAATAATAATAATCTCTAATAATTAGTGTATCAATCTTTGCGTGTGTAACAGTTGTGCAGCATGATTATTCGTTTTATTATATTCTCTGTGACGTTATCTCTGTACTAATATTGTTATTAATATACTGCTATATCAATAATATTTTGTGCGAGATCGTGCGTATTTGCTTGTTTTCCGCACAGAAACAATACGCGGTAAGTGTGAAATACCACATTCAGTATTCCCAACGTAACACACATAACAATTTAACTCTTCTTACCGCTTAAGCGCGACATTCATTTTACTGCTTTAGGCTTTTAACATATTATTTTTAGAGACGTTTAACATAGTAATAATTATAAATTGGAAACTTACCACTGCAATTTCACCTAAATTGCAATGTCAATTATTGTTTTTAAATATTTGCAAAAATTAAGTAAAGTCTACTACTCCACGAAACTTATTGCATTCCTGATACAAGTAACATTAAGGAAGCCGTGAAAAAATCAACAAGATTCCAGATGCCGATGTTATTACTGCAATATGTTATATAAATAATATTCTTAAAATATTAAAATGAAAAATAAATCATTACATAACCTTACCGCTTGTTTTAAGTTCGCATTTATAGACTGGGGGAAAAAAAAGACAGACGTATATCACGGCCTGCTTGAGTATAGTAAACACAGAAAACATTTTATAGCAACAAAGTTGAAGAAAGATATTTTGGTTTTCCGAAGTTGACGTCATTAAACATAAACCAACATGGAGATTTCATTGCAACTAATTAGAAATTCGTCTTTCAGGTATGTAATAAACGATCTTCGCACAAAATAATGTACGATACACGAGCGGTATGTTTGTTTTCATGTTCTTGGAAATTAAAAAAGCTCAACGACGTTTCGCTTTTTCAATCTTTCCCTCGACCATGAAAACGTCAACATACCGCTCTTGTAACGTATATTACTATTGTAAAACGTTTCTACATTGTCGCAGTATATAGGCGGAACATTATATATATGGACCTATCATATATATGGACCTAATTATTAATTAGCAATAATAACTGTATATCGAGGTTTTTCATACTATTTTATTTAAGACTTCATGTTCCAGTTTTGGTACATTCCATTAAACGTTTGTCATAAACGCAGAAAATAAAGTCTTATTTTTACCGTGTGAGCAAAACATATGTGAATCTTATCTGTCGCCTTCCCTAAAAGATAAGACGTGTCGGTGTGACGACCTTGTACTGTGCTTCTATTTATTACGAGCGTACCACGACCGATCGTATCTCACTCGAGGGTGCGACACTCGACCGAGTTCAAGCGAGCGATTTAACTCCAATGCAGCACTCTGGTCGGTAGAGTTGCCGCGTCTGTGAATGAAATATAAAAAAACACACGTACATGAAAATATAATACGTCTAATTTATTGAAAATATTCCTATTCATTAATTAAGTAGGCTACTCAAATAGGTAAGGTTCTCAAATTACCTATTTATAATATAGATGTTGACTATTTAATTTGTTACGAAGTCAGGCGATACATTGATAGGCTTACTAATTAAAGGTAATGGAATAAGTACAGCAAGACATGCCGTAACCGACACGAGAGAAGTAAATTCGCCACATGACCTACAATGGAAAGCAAGACTACTTGCGTTGGACAAACAAACTTCGGTGACGTAGTTGTGTTCGTCGTACTTTCAAAGGTCGGAAAGTGACATAACTGTTCGGCTTCTAAAACGTGAGATATGCAGCTCCTACTCTCTTTCCATAACGGAGGGGGGGGGGGGGCACCGCCGTATTATCATTTCAAATTCCCTGGATTCTCCTTTGAAATGTCCTCGACGACACAGCTGGACGCATTCTCATCTACGCACTTTGCGTCAGCATTTTCAAATTCAAATTAAGGAATTCGTGGAACTGGACTGCATTTTTATTTCTGCCAGCGACTCTTAATTCAAATGGATTTCAGTTGACCCGAATGATCAACATATCGCCAATTAAATGCGATGGATAGTTAACAGATATGACCGCCAGCACAGAATGTAGAGAGCACAAGTTTGCGCTCACTTCACGTGCAGGACATCTTATGACGGCTTCTCATCCAGAGGACCGGAGATTGATTCTGATCATTTCTGGTGCTCACGGAGGGTATACGCCAGGTTTTCTTAGAATTATTAATTTAACCCCCTGAATCCTGAGACATTTGTTGTTTTATTTTTAAAGATAAATATCGTCGGTTTCTTGGTAAAAGTGACCAAGTCTAAAATGCAAAATTGTTGGGAAAAGGCATTTAAGGGTTTAATGATCAATCCAAAGATAACTGTACTTCTTTAGATGTTAGTAAAAAGGTATTTTGAGGGTAAATGTACTACATTATTAGTTTTTAATATACAATTATGTCTTAAATTTTCATAATGCTTGAAGCCTTGGAATGTGACTTGGCCACTTTTACCAAGAAACCGACGATATAATTCTACACGTCAAAAAAAGTCAGTGACAAGAGTAAAAATGCTGAAGAAATTCTCCAGGTTACAGTTAGGGCACAAATGCAGGTATATTACACTATACTTTGGGTCTCTGCACATATAGTAATCATGTATGAAGTATAGTATACTATACTCTCGGGACTTAAGAGGTTAAAGAAACTTTGTACAGTAAATTCCGTAATAACGAATCCTAGAATAACTAAATACTCAATATTACGAAATTATTTTCTGCTCCCTGCCTTTCATCCCCGCAAAATTTAATGTTAAAATATTTCAATTTAACGAATTTCGTTTTCACGAAAAACACAGTGTGACACAGAAGTCAGCTTACAAACGGAAACACTACTAATAACGTAAACACTGAAATAATTATTGTACAAAGTAACATAATGGTGAATTTACTAAAGATTAGTAAATTCTTCTAGCAACATTTCCGTACAGATTACTGTACTCCAACCAGGAGAAAGTCTCAGGGGAATGAGACGCAGCGGGGTGATGCTGTGAATGAATGTTGATGTTATAAGATGTCATAAGGTCACACACGTGGGTACACGCATCTCCATTGGCTAACTCAAAACACAAATGATAACAATGATACACACATACTTATACTACCCTAATTACAAAATTAGATCACTGTTAATCTCCTGGTCTTTTAATCCGTCCATACAGGAAATAACATATGCAGGAGAGCGCATGTTTTTTAAACTGACGTTATAACGGTAATATAATCTATCTACTTCGCTCCAATAGATGACGCAATAGTAAGCACATTCCTTTCACGGTTAATCTCCTGTTTGGAGAACAGTACTGTGCACATTACTGTGGAATCCCGGCCACCAAGCCACTCAACCGAGTGCGCTCCTTGTATAATGGCAGTTGACTTAATAAAATGTCAACATAGGCCTACATGCCCAACTTTGAGTCAGGCCACAAAGGGAAAAACACTGGAGGAGGGGAGTTCGATCTGGTGCTGTGGATTAGACTTCGGCGTAGCTAAATGGTGAGAGCGCTTGGTATGTAGAACCAAAGACCCGGGTTCGATACCCGGCGCCGGAGAGAATTCTTCTCTTCTAATATTAATATTAATTAATAAATATTAATATTAATAATGATGAATGACATGTTCCCTCCAAGATGTCAGTAATCTGAGTGACGGTTTTCATTTGCACTGTTGGGTTGGCAGTATATTTTAACCCTTTGTACCCCTAGAATTCTCCACCTTTTGTCTCCTTATCAGTTTTCCTGAATTAGTTTCTGTGGAATACGTAACATGAATACAGTACATAAATTGAAGTAGACCATGGAACAACAATGTTACAGTTGTGTTCTGTGCCCAATGGGGGTCATGTTGAGCTCTGAGGAATCTCCCATCTTTCTGTGTTATCTGCACAAAGTTTCAACAAATAAAGTTCAACAGCAAATGTTTTACGGTGTTTCTATTTTATCCATACCGATACGGATCACCCAGTATTTTCTGCTCCGGTATTCTTTAAAAGCAAATAAGTTAGAGAAGTAAACTTAATGTCGAAGTAGACTCGCGACTTAGATTATCAACACTTGAGCCTGACTGCGAGAAGAAACATCATCCATCCAACTGATAATCTTATGGTAACATTAAAAACATTTTTCACAGCAGATATGATAATTATAATGCAAAATAGACTAACTTAGTGTTTAAGTATTCTCAGATTATATTCAGAAACTTACTTACTTACTGGCTTTTAAGGAACCCGGAGGTTCATTGCCGCCCTCACATAAGCCCGCCATTGGTCCCTATCCTGAGCAAAATTAATCCATTCTCTATCATCATCTAATTATGTAGGTTGTACTAATTATGTAGGTTGTATCTAATTATGTAGGTTGTATTAATTATGTAGGTTGTACTAATTATGTAGGTTGTATTGTAAAATTAGGTATTTTATTTATGTTTTATTATTATTGTGTTAAATTGTATTGTGTATTCTTATTGTATTGTGTATAAAATTGTATATGTGTTGTAAAATTGTATTGTGTATTGTAAATTTTATTGTGCATTGCTTATCATTTTAATGTGTATTGCTTATATTGTGTATACCGCTGCCACCGCGTGCTTGCCCACTTGCACTGTAAATAAATACATACATACATCATATCCCACCTCCCTCAAATTCATTTTAATATTATTCTCCCATCTACGTCTCGACCTCCCTAAAGGTCTTTTTCCCTCCGGCCTCCCAACTAACACTCTATATGCATTTCTGGATTCGCCCATACGTGCTACATGCCCTGCCCATCTCAAACGTTGGATTTAATGTTCCTAATTATGTCAGGTGAAGAATACAATGCGTGTAGTTCTGTGTTGGGTAACTTTCTCCATTCTCCTGTAACTTCATCCCTCCTAGCCCCAAATATTTTCCTAAGAATCTTATTCTCAAACACCCGTAGTCTCTGTTCCTCTCTCAAAGTGAGAGTCCAAGTTTCACAACCATAAAGAACTGTTATATAAATTCTAACTTTCAGATTTTTCGACAGCAGACTGGATGATAAAAGTTTCTCTACCGAATAATAACAGGCATTTCCTATATTTATTCTGTGTTTAATTTCCTCCCGAGTATCATTTATATTTGTTACTGTTGCTCCCAGATATTTGAACTTCTCCATCTCTTCAAAAGATAAATTTCCAATTTTTATATTTCCATTTCGTACAATATTCTGGTCACGAGACATAATCATATACTTTGTCTTTTCGGGATTTACTTCCAAATCTA
The DNA here is from genome assembly GCF_040183065.1 of Periplaneta americana. Classification (NCBI taxonomy): domain Eukaryota; kingdom Metazoa; phylum Arthropoda; class Insecta; order Blattodea; family Blattidae; genus Periplaneta; species Periplaneta americana. The sequence continues at coordinate 22,636,750 of NC_091131.1, forward strand.
TCTCTTTACTTGCTTCCAGTAAAATTCCCGTGTTTTCCCTAATCGTTTGTGGATTTTCTCCTAACATATTCACGTCATCCGCATACACAAGCAGCTGACGTAACCCGTTCAATTCCAAACCCTCTCTGTTATCCTGGACTTTCCTAATGGCATACTCTAGAGCAAAGTTAAAAAGTAAAGGTGATAGTGCATCTCCTTGCTTTAGCCCACAGTGAATTGGAAACGCATCTGACAGAAACTGACCTATACGAATTCTGCTGTACGTTTCACTGAGACACATTTTAATTAATCGAACTAATTTCTTGGGAATACCAAATTCAATAAAAGTATCATATAAAACTTCTCTCTTAACCGAGTCATATGCCTTTTTGAAATCTATGAATAACTGATGCACTGTACCCTTATACTCCCATTTTTTCTCCATTATCTTTCGAATACAAAATATCTGGTCAATAGTTGATCTATTAATTCAGAAACTAGAACTGAAACTTAATATCGCTGTCAATTTATTGAGGATTCACAATTCACTACATTATGCAAATGTTTAATGTATAGAACGCGATTATCAGCCAAAAATTATGCAAAAATATCTGGGGCCTTGCCAAAATGAAATTTGATTATGTAGTCTGATCGCTAACTACTGAACCCACAAAAGATTGTGTGTCAGTTCATCTTTTACTTTGTGCTTCCAGTGATGAGTTACTGTAAACACACAAATAAAAAACGTCAGCCTTGATTATGTTCCACAATTTATGGCGTGTTAATAGAGTCGTAAACTGCACGGATAACAGATATTGTGAGCCGCCACTGACAGTTTTACGGCTCTCTAGCAGTGGAACCTCTCATTAACTCGCGTGTATATAGACAGACAGACAGCCCACGGATTGCAGCTGCCTAAAGTTCCACCCGTCAGACCCAGCCAGCTTCCTTCTCTGTCAGCCTTGGTACCTACTGCTGTAATCACAACGTAATTAAAGCAGCCACTCAGATTCTGGACACAATCCTGCCAGTGATTCAGTACAGCTCAAAAATAACGATGCCATGTAGGCCTACAGCAGGGTGGAGTGAAAATATGAAGTTTATCTAGAGAAAATCAAAACTCGAGTGGGATTTAATTTTACTACGTCACACTACTTTTGACCAATAAAATAGTACGAAAGGACATCTTTTAACCAATCACGGCTGCTTATCGCACAATTTTATCGTGTCCCTAGCATTTGTTTATTTTTATCACTACTCTAGCATTTGTTTCTTTGTTTGCCAACATTTCAAACTGCATTGGTCTGGACGACAAAAAACAGAAAATTACAAACCACTCCAGTCGATGCTCAGCACATTTAAATATGACTCGCGCAGGCATTCAAGAACAAGAATTAATAAAGATCACTGGTCATATATGAAGAGCACCATTCGGAAATCCTAAACAAGTTGAGGGAGACACCATGTACATCAACGAGTTCACTTCTTTTACGCACACGTCCAATATAACATCAACTGAACCACCAACCACTAAAACATTCAAATTTGAACATTGTACTTTCAATAATTGTTTCTTTTAAAATTATTCATGTTTATTTTTTATTTCATCATCGTTAATTAAAACGTTTCTTGTTTATTTCACCATTCCTAATCAAAACTTTTCTAACACTCGTTTATATTATTTAGGTTATGTTTGTTATAGCTTCTGCTATATGATATTATGGATAGTCACGTATCAGAGATTGTTTAATACTAAGATTTATTGAAAATCATCTATCAAGTGATGTTGATTACTGGGATCCGGATGATTGAAGCGGAATGCAAATGTTTTAATAAAAATGAAAATGAATCAACAAAGCCTTCTTGACTAGTAACCTTCCACAGAATTAAATGAAGATTCCTTAGTTGGCACAACTGGTAACAAGAAAACATAAACATAAAACACTACTGCCATCTAGCGTAATGTTGAGATGGTACAATAATACATTTGAAGACAGTTGTATTTTCGTAAGCCAATTAATATTTAATTGTATTGGAGTACTTTGTTACTTCTAAGCTTTATATACTTTCTTCTAATCGTGTAATAGTCAATTAAATACCACTCCAGTTTTGATTTTCTCTAGATAAATCAAAACCTCTAGTGAGATTACTGTTGGCTATTACACGATTAAAAGAAAGTATATAAAGATTAGAAGTAATGAAGTACTCCAATACAATAAAATACATTATTAATTGACTTACGAAAATACAACTGTCTTAAAATGTATTATTGTACCATCTCAACATTACAAATATTAACTTACGCTAGATGGCAGTAGTGTTCTATGATTAGCTGTTTTCTTGTTATCAGTTGTGCCAACTATGGAATCTTCATTGAACTCTGTGGACGGTTACTAGTTCAGTTTCATTTTTATTAAAACAGTCGGATTCCGCTTCAATTATCCGGATCCCAGTAATCAACGTCACTTGAAAGATGATTTTCAATAAATCTTAGTATATTGTTGGTTAGGACGTCTCTAAACCAAAAAACAACAACATCTTAATATATTAAACAATCTCTGATACGTGACTATCCATAATATCATATAGCAGAAGCTATAACAAACATAACCTAAATAATATACTAAATAAGTGTTAGAAAAGCTTTAATTAGGGATGATGAAACAAACAAAAAAAATTTTAATTAACGATGATGAAATAAAAAATAAACATAAATAATTTTAAAAGGAACAATTATTCAATGTACAATTTTCAAATTTGAATGTTTTAGTGATTGGTTGTTCAGTTGATGTTATATTGGACGTGTGCGTAAAAGAAGTGGAACTCGTTAATGTATATGGTGTATTCCTCAACTTATTCAGGATTTCCGAATGGTGCTCTTCATTTATTTGTAAATAGGGTTTCAGGGAAGATGCATAGCTATGACCAGTGATCTTTATTAATTCTTGTTCTTGAATGCCAATGCGAGTCATATTTGAAAGTGCTGTGTATCGACTGGAGTGGTATGTATTTTTTTTTTTTTTTTTTTTTGACGTCCAGACCAATGCAATTTGAAATGTTGGCAAACAAAGAGACAAATGCTAGGGTAGTGATAAAAATAAACAAATTATAGGGTAGTGATAAAAATAAACAAATGCTAGGGTAGTGATAAAAATAAACAAATGCTAGGGAAACGATAAAATTAAACAAATGCTAGGGACGCGATAAAATTGTGCGAAAAGCAGCCATGATTGGTTGAAAGACGTCCTTTCGTACCGTTTTATTGGTCAAAAGTAGTATGACGTAGTAAAAGCGTAATAGGGAAAAGTTGTGGGTTGATATCATAAAGAATAATGCAAAATGTTTTTTCTCTAGCTTAATTTTAGAAGTACCTCAAGAGCACCATATTTTTTAACTTACTTACTTACTTACAAATGGCTTTTAAGAAACCCGAAGGTTCACTGTCGCCCCCACACAAGCCCGCCATCGGTCCCTATCCTGTGCAAGGTCAATCCAGTCTCTATCATCATATCCTACCTCCCTCAAATCCATTTTAATATTATCCTCCCATCTACGTCTCGGCCTCCCTAAAGGTCTTTTACCCTCCGGTCTCCCAACTAACACTCTATATTATGCATTTCTGGTTTTGTCCATACGTGCTACATGCCCTGCCCATCTCAAATGTCTGGATTTAATGTTCCTAATTATGTCAGGTGATGAATACAATGCGTGCAGTTCTGCGTTGTGTAAATTTCTCCATTCTCCTGTAACTCCATCCCTCTTAGCCCCAAATATTTTCCTAAGAACCTTATTCTCAAACACCCTTAATCTCTGTTCCTCTCTCAGAGTGGGAGTCCAAGTTTCACAACCATATAGATCAACCGGTAATATAACTGTTTTATAAATTCTAACTTTCAGATTTTTTGACAGCAGACTAGATGATAAAAGGTAATCAACCGAATAATAACACGCATTTCCCATATTTATTCTGCGTTTAATTTCCTCCCGAGTGTCATTTATATTTGTTACTGTTGCTCCAAGATATTTAAATTTTTCCACCTCTTCGAAGGATAAATCTCCAATTTTTATGTTTCCATTTCGTACAATATTTAACTTTTACCATATATGGAGGTTCAGTTTTTTAGCAAGAGAACATTCTCCAGTGGTTTAATCGGAAAAGAATACCAGGAAAATGTTAAAAAATATATATATGTTAAAAGACTCCGCACGTTTTTGATCCCCTGTTATTTCATCTTGAAGTGTCATAGAAACCTCTACTCATAAGAAAATTGGGCATAATCACAAAACTCTTAGGTATGATATAATTAATGGAAAATCATTCTTTTTATGTTGCAGGGTATTTAAAACAGAAGAATGGCTCTAATTAACAATCTGACCTTCAAGACATCAAGTGACAGACAATCCACAAGGGACTGATGGCATCGAATGGAAAGCTTGTTCAGCCCTGAACTAGACATACATTCATTGTTTGTTTTGTTAACTGGAAATGAATCATTTCCGGTAGCAGCAGCAAGAATAGTGTCTGGAGTTCGATTCTCAGTCAGACTATAGTCTTATAAGGTCCGTCTGTTCTATTAATTCCATTTAAGCTTTACATGCGCGAACAGTACAAGTCTTCCACAGGATGACCGAGACAGGCCATCTGTAATAAAATAATGCTGCGCAAATGGGAAACTCTGCTTACATCAAGGCGGTCTGCAGACGGTAAGCTACACGTGAGCAAGAAGATTCAGTCGTTCGCAAGCTGCATATTCCCCTTTCCCCGATAAAATCTAACGTCTGTACATCTCTAGTTTTCCTGAATTACACTTCATATGATTGCAATCAATTACGTTGAAATATGAGAAAATTTTATTATAATACATTACCTGATAAGTCAGACGCAAAGACAATTCATAGTAAATACAGATTAATTTTTAAATAACACGCACACGGCAAAGTAAATAAAACACTTCAATATTCTCAGTTATCATGAGAAGGTAAAAAGACCCTACTATTCGTTTCGAAAGAAACCTAAATCAGGCCACCGAAGTTGATATTGAGAAGAAGTCTATATATGAACCTTGTCTGCCGTATCTTTCTCAAAAGTACAACGTCCTTCTTAAACAATCATGGTCTGTCATTGGTTTGCTGTTTGGCAGTAGAGGTTCTATTACAAAATTCACATGGAATTATCTTAAGGAACTTCACATTTCTTTTGATTATGTAATGTCTATTCTTATAAATATTATCAAGGATTCTCTTCAAATATTACATCATCATCTCTATTTCAATTAATTCACTTATATTTGCCTTCAACAATTAACTTTCTTTTTTCTTTAATGTATCACATCACATTATATTGTACATGTTTATTGTATTCAGGACCCTTGTGGTCACTCCAATTCTTTGAGCTGATGTCTATAATTTAGAAAAATATATGGACCCAGTTAATTAGATGTCAAAAAAGAATGTTGTTGTTGTTTTCTAATGCCAGGCGTTTGACAATAAAGTCATTTCACCTCTTGCACTCCAATATTTTTCAAAGATATTATCATGACTAGCCACTGAAGCACAGATTTTGAGGTGTTCCGAATCTATTTCTTGGTTTGAGTTGCACAATGGGCAGTTAGGAGACTGATATATTCCAATTGTATGCAGTGTCAAAAAATAATATAAAATATGTTACAGAAATGTTGCATTAAATTTTGAAACGTGACATGAGGGAACCTAAAATAAAACTATATTTAGGATATTTTCAGTTCGTTTTTTTTTAGTTGGTTATTTTATGACGCTTTATCAACATCTTTGGTTATTTAGCGTCTGAATGAAATGAAGATGATAATGTCGGTGAAATGAGTCCGGGGTCCAGCACTGAAAGTTACCCAGCATTTGCTCATATTGGGTTCTGGGAAAACCCCGGAAAAAACCTCAACCAGATAACTTGCCCCCACCGGGAATCGAACCCGGGCCACCTGGTTTCGCGGGCAGACGCGCTGACCGTTACTCTACAGGTGTGGACTTTTCAGTTCTCATTAGAAGATAGGAAGATATATTTTTTTACCTGGTTAATTAAATGTCAAGAAATAATAGAAATGTTACTTTAAATTTTTAAGCGTGTCCAAGTATGAAATAAACACTAAACAATATAAAATATATAAAATAACACTTAAGTAATTTTCAGTTCTCATGAGAAGTTTATCATCATCATCATCATCCTTCACGAATTAGGCCTCTGTAGACCTGTTTCGGCCCCATCTAGCAGTCTTCTTAACGGTCTTCCTGGTCGACGATGTCCTCTAGGTTTATATTGCATCATAATTTTTGGGATTCTTGAATTTTCCATTCTTCTTACATGATCTAGCCAATTGAATTTGTATCTGCTGATTTTTTCTTCTACTGACTCTACTTCTAATTGTTCTAAAATTTCTTCATTCCTTTTTCGGTCTAAAAGAGTATATCCTGCTGTCCTCCTCATGACTATGTTAATTAAATGTCAACAAATAGCAGAAATGTTACATTTAATTTTAAAGCATGTCTAAGTTTAAAATCACGCACACAAGACAATGTAAAATAACATATCAGCAATAATTTTCATTTCCCATAAGAAGGTAGAATTTTAGGACCCAATTAATTAAACGTTACATGAACAATTTCGAAGGATGCTCAAGTTTGAAACAATACACACAAGATATTGCAGAATAAAACCAAATTTTAGCATTAATTTTCAGTTCTTATGAGAACGTAGAAAGAATTTTAGCATCCAGTTAAATAACGTCAACAAATGACAGAAATTTTATCGGTACATTAGATTTCAAGCGAGACCAAGTTTGAAATAGTGCACACAAGATAAGCAAGATAGAACAACACTTAAATAATTTTCTGTTAACGTGCGAAGGTAGAAAAAACTTTTGGATCTAGTTAAATAATGTCAAAATAAAATAAATATTACCGTACATTAAATTTTCAGCGTGCCCAAGTTTGAAATGATACATAAAAGACAACGTGAAATAAAATAACACTTCAGCAATTTCCAACTCTCGTGAGAAAGTAGGAAGAATTTTAGGGCTCAGCCAAATAGGTCTAAATGTCAGTAAGAGAAATGTTACATTACATTTTCAACAGCGCCCACGTTTTAAATAACACAAGAGTATGACACATCCAACACTACTGACTTATATAGAAATTCACACCTTCGGAAAGGCACTTTTTTGTTCATATTTGGTTGCAGAGTGTTACAATATTGAATGACAGCATTGACTTTCTGTCATAAAATTATCACTCACTTATCAACATGCAATTTTTATATAATACACAGGTAGGCCTTCTTACATTATATGCACACATATACATGCATTTTAAAATTATCTGTTGATTTGTAGTTCTTGATATTTTGGTTAATACAATTTCATTACTGAAATTCATAAAACTACATTCACTCAAATCTGTCTTGACACAATATGTTAACTATATGCTTTATAGGCTATTTCGCTACATAATATTAACATGTCATTCTCTATATTAGCATTTCTATCATTTATCGTTATAAATGGCTCTTGACTCCATACAGTTTTACCTTTCCAGTAATGTTGTAGTGAAGTTTGAGAAGGCACTGACCAAGACCGAATACAGTAGTAACCACGTTTCTCAGAATAACAACTTAAAGTCTTGTATTACTATAAAAAATGTTGCGTGAAGTAAAATCTCATATAATTGAATACTCATGTTACAATAACGAAAGAGTACATAGGTTACCCTACCAATTTTTTACTACTGGCAGAAGTCTTGAAAGATCTAAAGAATACTTTCATATACGAAATGCACTTGTCACGGAAACAATTCACAGACTTCAAAAGTTGTGAAGGATGATGATGATGATGATGATGATGATGATGATGATGATGATGATGATGATAATAATAATAATAATAATAATAATAATAATAATAATAATAATATTCCCAATACTTTTCGATTGCAGCGATATTTTACTAGGTACTTAATTAACTTATTATTCCCAGAACATGAATTTTACCAGCAATCGAAAAGTATTGGGAATAAATTTGAATAAGGAACAAAAAAAAAAAAGTTTCCTTCCCCGGCAGAATTCGAACCACGAAAGTCTTAGTTACCAGTCTATCGTGCTCTGGAGTGAACAAGGCTCTGAAATCAGCTACAAGGGTCGGTCCGGTTTCTTTTGCCACTACTGTACTCTTTCGTTATTGTAACACGAGTATCCAATTGTATGAAATTTTACTTCCCGGAACATTTTTTTTATAAAAATACAAGACTCTTCAGTTGTTATTCTAAAAAATCTCGTTACTACTGTATTCGTAGTGATTGCGAGATGGTATTTGGCGAGATGAGGCCGATTGCCATAGATTAGACCGTTTAAACATAAGCCTAATATAGTTTTCGTTTATTTTGAAAATAATGTTACTCTAGTAACATTCAGTGAGTCAGCTTTGAAACTGAACATGATGCCGAGGGAAAGAGATTGGGATGCATTGCTGTGGATATCTTCGCAAGGATCATTTAAAGCGGTTTTGAGGAGAAATAAGATTTTGTTAGAAGGAGGAATAGCGTTAAAGAATAGTATGGAAGCCTCCTATTCCTTCTGTCTTTACTTTCCTATCAGAGTGCTGCATTGGAGTTAAATCGCTCGCTTGAACTCGGTCGAGTGTCGCACCCTCGAGTGGGATACGATCGGTCGTGATACGCTCGTAATAAATAGAAACACAGTACAAGGTCATCTCACCGACATGTCTTATCTTGTATAGAAGGCGACAAATAAGATACACATATGTTTTGCTCACGCGGTAAAAAATAAGGCTTTATTTTCTGCGTTTATGACAATCGTTTAATGGAACAGTCAATGGAACGTACCAAAACAGGAACATGAAGTTATAAATAAAATAGTACGAAAAACTGCGATATACAGTTATTATTGCTAATTAATAATCATTCAATATTTGATTTACCACATATATAATATGATAAGTCCATACATAGTGTTCCGCCTATATACTGCGACAATGTAGAAACGTTTTACAAAATATTATTGATATAGCAGTAGATTAATAACAATATTAGTACAGAGATAACGTCACAGAAAATATAATAAAGCGAATAATCATGCTGCACAACTGTTAGAGATGCAAATACTGATACACTAATTATTAGGGATTATTATTATTATTATTATTATTATTATTATTATTATTATTATTATTATTATTATTATTATTACTAGAAAAGTTGATACAGTTCTTGCATTATCGTGATTGTGTTCTCCGTTTATAATAATTGCATTTACATCCAATAACATCTATCAGATGTGGCAAAAACAAAATCACTCCTGTGTGGAAAAAAAAAAAAAAAACATTTACCTAGAACATTTATATTACATTTTAAAGCAAGTTTTGTAGTTGTACTATGGAGAGGTTAGTTAAACACTGCAAAGTTTTGAAATTATAAACATCTATGATGTTACTACACAGTTCATCACTGTAACAAGAACGAATGTCTAACGCTCGGCTTATATCATTCGAGGATTTATCGCTCGCGACAATTTTACCCATCATGCATGTGCGCTACCTTTCGGATTATGCTATGAACTACTTGGCGGTCGAGTGAAAACGTCCGATGCAGACCTCTGTTTCCTATCATCGTGGACAGTGTTTAATTCTGACGTCGACTCATTTCTGAAGACAGATTAAAAAATGTCTCACATAATCATATTAATATTACACCGAGTATAACTTGGTCATTCTGGCATTTATTTATGATCTGAAAGCACCCAGCTGTAAGAAGATACGACTTGTACTCTGGAGTCTACGCTCTTATCTTCATGTCCCTCAGTACAACATACAGAAGGCTAGGTAACATGCTATAAATCAGGAGTAACTTCACTTCAACATCGCTCGTTTCCTTATTAGGGCAATGACGTCTGCTCCAGGAACTCATTTTCAGTCTTCATGTGAAATTAGCATCTAATTACGGGTGATTACACGTTCAGAGAGACACGATATGATAAGTGATGCACTTCTGACGAGCCACGCAACACGTACTCCTCGCGTTTTTCTGTGCCAGCTGTTACCGTCTCCGGGAAAGAATTGCAAGCTTCAGTGCACGCTTCAACGAGGGACGTGCGCCTACAAACGCAAAAATACCAAGTATTGATTTTAATTCAAGCTACGCAGAATTCTTCTACCGGATTTTCTGACTGCAGATTTTCTCGCTAGAATGATTCCAATATTCTTTTCGCTTCTCCTACTCTAGTGACAAAGAAATGATCACATTTTTTTTTTTCACCATAGGAAGGAATCAATTTGTCTCGCAAAAGTCACTTCTAAGGCCGGGATTATGATCGACGTTCGTTTGCGTTACGTTGCGGTGAAGTACGTAGAAGTTCGACAAATGCAAGCTCCGTGTATTTCATTACGATCAACGTTAGAATGAACAAACGCATGACGACGTTGTTTCAACATTGTCAAGGTCAAGCTTTCACAAATGCAAATAAACGTAAGCTGAACGTCAACCAATCACGAATCAGAAGCCCTTCACATGTTTTCACCTCTTCTTTCGTTGTAGATGCGCCATATTGCTACTGAAATATTAAATAAAATCATATTAATTAAAAATTACGTAATACGAGAAACGATTTTTGATTGAATATGTCACGACACATGAATATATTTCCTCTATATGGCATAAAACACATTTTATTTAAAATTAAACATTACAGGCAGCAAACATGAAAGCCTTCATAACACTTAATTTAACAATGGCATTTTAAATCTCTCCGTGGAGTAATGGTCAAGAGACTGGTCGTGGTGTAGATGGGCCCTGGTTTGAGCCTCGGTTAATCTTATTTTTTTATCTTTTTAATAATTTATTTACATTATTTTAGATACGTTATTTTATTTTAACCCGAAATAAAGGGGGTTTTACCTCACAAATAATATATTCGTAATTCGCACTAGGCCAGCTATTTAGGAGGAAAGACTGTTGTACCTTCAGCATAGTATAGCTTTGAACATTTTTTTTTATAATTTTTGCTGCTACCTAGAGGACTCAAACTGAAGTAGATTGTAGACAAAGTCGCCCAGTAGCTCTGCTCGTAATTTCTGTTTGATTTATTGCAAAGTGTGAGTTCTGTGGACGAAACAATTTTTTTAGTACCAGAAGTAAACATTTCGTTCATCGATATATGTTTCCTAACACAAAACCAAGAAATAAAATCTCAATCAGAGAAGCCTACTCTAGTTTATGATGGGAAATATATTCTAAATATGATTTTCAGTTTTTACAGCCATATTCCCGCCTATATTCCATGTGTCCCAACTTACAAAAGGTACATGAACCTGTTGTACCTTCGAACACATTACACATTCCTTTATTTTATTTGTCCACCTTAATAGATCTGTAAAACACGAAAATACATACAGGAAGTTGTAAAGGAAACTTCAATAATTACTTCAAGCATTTATCATTTAAAATATTTCATTTCTCAAAATTAAAAAAATAAGGTGAAAAGTGTTTCAAGGTACATTATTATTATTATTATTATTATTATTATTATTATTATTATTATTATTATTATTATTATTATTATCGTCATTCTATGTTATTCTGTCGCAAAAATATTTTGTAATACCGGTAGGCCTATTTTATTTCTCTCAAAGTTACCATAACATTCAATGTTTATCATAATCAGCTGACTGACTGACTGACGTGTGCATTTCAGTACTCATTATGGCCGGCAGAGCGTGATAGTTGTCACGAACGTCGATCATAATACACAGCCTCTGAACGTTCGGTAGAAATTCAACGTACAGATGAAAGCAACGTAACGTAACGCAAACGAACGTCGATCGTAATCCCAGCCTAACTGTATAGATAAAATTTAACCGAGACTGTGAAGTCGCGAAATTCAAAACAGAGGTTATGAAATTATGAATAAACAAAAATATGAAAATTGGATGATGTCTGGGGTCGCTATGGCTGTGGAAGTAGCACTATGAACTCCATAGATAGTTGTCAGACAGTGGCAGAGTAGTTAGTAATGTGCTATACGTAGTGCGAGCGAATAATAATTATATTGTGATATATTACTGGGCAGAGTCATATGCACTAAAAAACGGAAAAATATGCTTCCATGTATACACCTAAAAACGACGATATATGCATTAAAAATAACAAAATATGCACTTTTGAAATTAAAAGAAACAGCAATTTAGCAACTTATTGATGGTTTTTCCGTTGTACATAAGAATATAGAGACACCATCAGTTGCTAAGCTGCGTGTCCTTCAGCCCACTGCTTAAGCAGTACTCTTCTAGTACATTTTTCGTTAGGCATCGTTGATAAAACTAATTCAAAATTAATAATTTTCTTACAGCTAAGCGTCTGCTTGGGTAGCGTAGTCGGTATAGCGCTGGCCTTCTGTGCTCGAGGTTGCAGGTTCGATCTCGGCCTAGGTCGATGGCATTTAAGTGTGTTTAAATACGACAGGTATTGTCAGTATATTTACTGCTTTCTTCCGAGGTTTTCCCCAGCCGTGGGACTGAAGCCGGATGGTCTATGGCGAGTCCTCGGCATCACTTCATTTCACCCCTTTGATCTGATTATCTGGTTGGGTTTTTTCCGAGGTTTTCCCCAACCAAAAGGCAAATGTCGGGTAATCTTTTGGCGAATCCTCGGACCTCACCTCATCTCACTACATCTCGCCAAAATATTGTAAAAAAAATTGCAGAAAATTGTAAAAAAAAATTGTAGAAAATTATTAAATTGTAAAACTGTAAAAATTGTAAAATATTGTTAAAATTGTAATATTGTAAAATTTTGACTTGTTCCACATCTTAAAGCTTCATTGCTCATGTAAGATCTATGGAATATAATAAATGAATGACTGAATGAACTGGCATGTAACAGAACTCCTGCGAGACAAAATTCCGGCACACCGGCGACGCTGATATAACCTCTGCAGTTGCGAGCGTCGTTAAAAAAACATAATTTCTTTCTTTCTTACAGCTAAGCTGTTCTAAACTACAGGTTGTCAAGTAAAAGACAGAAAATTGTATTATCATGCCTATGTTATTGTTGACAGGTGCCGAAATTCGAGTTTAGCTTTAGCGAGTGCAAAGAAGTCTATGTACACTTCCTGTAACTTCTGTTCACATTGCAGCGTTCTAATGATAAAATCTTACGCACGTGCGGAGTAGACAATAAGGTGACTTCTTGTTTTGAATAACTGTTCTTTTAATCACAACTTTCATCCATCATCCAATACTGTAAATTTACACAGAGTCAGCAATGCACTTAATTAATTGAGTGCTTTGTTGATTGCCAAGGATTTGTCCAAAATGATTCGCCGACAATAGTGCACTGAGAGCATGTTGTCAGATTGCAATAAATAAAATACAAATCCTGTAACATGTTTCGGTGCCCGAGTTTCCTCTGTACTCCATTTTTTCGATTTTCCGTATTCTTAATCATGGTTTAAGCATCAGTGGCGTAGCGTCAATGTAAGCTAAAAAGCTTAGCTTCCCCAGTTAATAATAATTTCATAATAAACCTGCATTTTATGGACAAAATTATTTATTAATTTTAATAGAATTTATAATTACGCGTTAAATATTGTGATGCGGCAGCTCAGGGTGATTTGTGATGCAGCAGTAAACAAGAAGCCTGCACACACCTGCTTCCAAGCAGACTGGTTTCTCACACTCATTCTTCTGTGTAATTCACCCCGCAGATTTTCCATCCCTTTCTAACTAAACTACCCTGGTCGCAAGGCTCGCAGGAAGCTAGCTTTAACATTGAAAATAAGTAGTTTCCGAGTTATCCCTTTTCGTCAGTTGTGTTCAGTTGAAGTGTTAGTGTGCATTGTGGCTGCTATAACAAATAATTAGTGAAATAACATTTCCTGACACCAATTTACTTGAATTTTTAGGGCAATTCTATTATCAAGGCTGACTTATGAACAAAAGTGTGATCTAAAAAACAAATGACTGACTCCCTTGCTGTCAATGAAGGACACAACCAAAAGACAGATGCATAGCCTACTTATGTAATGATACTAATACTGTATCTATTGACCGTTAATATTGTGATTCCTCTAACTATGACAGGGAGTGAGCTAATGTTATACGTATACGTGTCTATTTGTTAGAGATATGTGTAAACCATGAAATCATATTTTACTACGTACCATTTGAGGTCTTGCCTTATTAGTGTTACTTACGAGGTTCCAACCAATCTTCGACTGCTGACTTGACACTGACTACTATTTATTTTAAGACTGTATTTTTGTAATGCGTTTTCTCATATTGCATGAAAGACAAATTGAATTAGCTTCCCTGCTCAAAATTTCATGCTACGCCACTGTTAAGCATCACATTGCTAAAAAATAACAGAATATGCTTTTATAGGCGCTAAAACCTGAAATATGCATTAACCCTTAAATATACATATAGGCCTATATGCACTATAATATCTTGACCTTTGATTACAAATAACTTGAAATGCATTTATATAAAGGTAGCATATGATTTGGAACTAAGGAATAAAACATACAAATATGCTAAAATCCGCCCACTGGTAATACATTACTGTGCATTTTATTACATACACATTGGAGATGCAACAATTAGGATATATTGTGTACTTAGTTCTGTTCATAGTAGTGTTTACTTTTGTTGCAATTTTTAAAGCAGGTACGGGGAAAAGCATTGCAATCTGCTGGACAGCATTTTGTGCTTAATGTCCATATTTTACGGATGTGTGTGAGGGAATAAAAACGGAAAATCTACAATACCTATTACGGAGATCATAAACAGAACTACTGCTGCTACTGGTGCGAAATACACTCGTGACGTTATTCAAGTAAACATGGATGGGAAAAGTAGACAGGTTGTGAAAGATAAACCAAGACACGAATACAAATTATGCAAGCCATTAGATATCTGGAGGAAATATAACGTAGCCACCAGAGCAATAAGCTACCTAAGTGGCATCAATCGACCCGGTTGTATAACCGAAACACTCCTCCACCTATACAAAGCATTGGTTAGATCCCTATGCATACATCCCTCCATTTTCCTCACACAAGCCCCTTCAACGACCCAATCGAAATTTGAAGCACGCGAAAGAAGAATTCTCCGCCAAATCTTCCACCTGCACAGACGCACCAGAAATAACACAGTTTACACTACGACAAAAACAAAGCCACTCTTCACACACCTAAACAACATAAACAGGAAATACACACATTCGGCAGTAAATCGAGTATATACACAACACATCTTCGCAAATCCCCCGAACACAAACAACAGAACAAGACTGGAGAAACTCCTTTACAACTACCATCAGCCCCAACCACCAAACTAAAACACACAAACAAAACCGCAAACACTGTTGGAAATTTGAATACTGTCTGAGAGGACACACGACAGCAACAGAGAGGCAGATCAATAAAATAACACCACACCATGAAAGTCTCCATAACGATTCAGACGCTTCTGCCACCGGAAGGGGAAACTTAAAAATGTATGTATGTATGCACAGTGTTCTTCCCAAGAGCAGGTCTTTAACTGCAAACCCAGCATTTCCCTTTCTTGCTTTCCTCTTAATCTCCCCATATAATACTTTAATGCTGTCTATCAACTGATATCTTTTACCCCGAACTCTTGTCCCGTTCACCATTCCTTAAGCATCCCAAATTAACAAATTAGGCCTACACCAAAATAATTAAAACAAAAAAAAGTAAAAAATAAAATAAAATGAAATAAATAAAAAGCCAATCACCGCACTCACACACCTACTGGCACTTATGCCAGAAATAGTGTATAAGTATGTAAATATATATTTATTGTTATTTATGTACAATGGCTGGAGAGGGCATCCTGCGCATATAAGACCCTAAAACGGCCTCTGGCTCAAAGTCAATAAACATCATCAACAACATCTCTGAAGTGATGAGTGTGAAAAAACTTACAGAACGAACATAAATTATTATCTAATTTCGTTGCTCTCAGTTGTTATTTTTGTATTATAAAACAAACACTCACATTAATATGTTATATTATTTCTATTTGTGATTAAAATCCACAATTTAATACAGAAATTATTCAAGTTAGTGGGGAGCGATAAAGATTTGCACACTCGTAGCATCTAGCATTTTAATAGCCAACTACATGGTCGCTTTATCACAATCGAATATCTCACGTCCTATGTTTAAAATCACACATAATTATTTAGTATGCAGATCATTCCATGTTAAAGTTCAAGGGGTTCTTTCCTCAATTACCGGAAACATCAGAGCAGGCATACCTCAAGGATTAGTTCTTGGACCCATATATCTATTCCGAAATTGCTTTTCTGTTCTCTTGCCTTATTTGCAGGAGATACTACCTATGCTTTACAAAGCAGGAATCCATATTGTACAATGTATTCTTGTGAGCAGATAACTCCATATGTAGATGAAATTATTGGGGATCATCAGTATGGTTTTAGGCGTAATAGGTAGACTATTGATCAGATTTTTTGTATTCGACAGATATTGGAGGAAAAAAATGGGAGTATAAGGGTACAGTACATCAGTTATTCATAGATTTAAAAAAAAACATATGACTCGGTTAAGAGAGAATATTTATATGCTATTCTTATTGAATTTGGTATTCCCAAGAAATTAGTTCGATTAATTAAAATGTGTCTCAGTGAAGCGTACAGCAGAGTCCGTATAGGTCAATTTTTGTCGGATGCTTTTCCATTTCACTGCAGACTAAAGCAAGGAGATGCACTATCACCTTTACTTTTTAACTTTGCTCTAGAGTATGCTATTAGGAAAGTCCAGGATAACAGAGAGGGTTTGGAATTGAATGAGTTACATCTGTTGTTTGTTTATGCACAGATCTAAAAGTCGGCTGACAATCGTCAAGCAACCAACACAGGATGTAAAGGGAGAAATTGAGTCGGGTCTGTTAGTGTTCCTGGGTAGCTCAGTTGGTAGAGCCTTGGTGCATTAAATAACCATATAATTGTAAGAAAGTAAGATGAAAGAATTGCACTGCTGCAAAACACATAAATCGTATAGTCATTTTTTAGTTTTGTGTTATAGAAGTTTTTTTAACAGCAAAATATGGCACATGGGCCGGGATAACAGGGCCACACCTTCCAACCAGGACGTATTATAAGCTGATGGAGCTGAATTCTGCGAAGCGCGATCGAGTTGCCTGAAACATACTCAGACGTTGAGTACGTGCCCAGGAGCACACGACAATCGCTCGGCGCCTGATTACCTGGTAATTGTGCTGCGGAAAGTGAATGAGCTTATGTTTGTCGGTGCTTAAATGACATCTTGTCGCTTAACCGGTAGCTTAGCAACGCCTAATTTGTCATCAGTAACAAGAATTATGCCATTTCTAGACTGCAAGAACTCCCATTATAGACTTATCTTGTTACTTTGTATTACCTTTATGTAGACAAAGCGTGGATTTGTAATTCGCCGTGTCTTAAGCAGTAGCCTTTCCAGCATAACAGATTTCATTCTCGACTATAATTGCCGGATGTGTTGATTCGGCGAAACTGTTCTTTCTTATTTATCACAGCAGTATTATAATATTTTATTCAATGAAGCTTCAACTGTAGACTTAATTCAGCGCCAAAATTCAACATGGACTGGAAATGGTGCGAACAATTTTGTCTGTAACCCTTTGTCACATTTACTCAAGGTAAGGGAACCATATCGCTATGATACGGGCCTTCTAGCTTCATTTCCCTCCCGGAAGAAGGCACACTAACGAAAATCTATCGCCGTTAGTCAGATTTTAACCAGCGAACTTCTGATCCAACGACTAACATGGTAATCATAGACCACTGAGGATGAATATTAAGAGGGTGGTACACCTTTCGCTTTCCTTGGAATATGTAAGTCCTTTGAATATAAAAATTAGCACTCTTAATATACAGGTTGATCCGTTTGGGTATGGATAAAATAAAAACACCGTAAAACATTTGAAGAGTCCACTGCAAGAAGTAGTAGTAGGGTTTAAGAAGGGCGCGTCAGCTACTATGGCTATTTGCGCCCTTATCTAAAATTATTAATATAACAAATACATAAATAATATAATAATCTGAGTTCCACTGCAAGAATGCTGGATGTCATTTGGAATACATTTTACAGGAGAAGCAATTGAAAGTTTGAAATGCTTAGCGCTCAAAGCTTAACTGTGATTTTCCGATCATTAATGGACAATGACTATCAGTGTTAATGCCATTTATAACTTTCTATGTACATTCTATATGTCTTAAGCTATGCATTGACAGTCTTGGTTCATTTTCGACAAGAAAGTGACATCCATCATTCTTGCAGTGGATTCTTCATTTACTACTGAACTTTATTTGTTGAAACTTCGTGCATATAATGCATACAGCACTGAAAATGGGAGATTCCTCAGAGCTCAACATGACCCCCATTGCTCACCCTGCACAACTCATAACGGGGATGCAATTCAGCCCATGTCCGTTGTAACATAAGAGGGGTGATTTGTTGAAAAGCTTGAGTAATTTTTACTCTCAGATCATCAATGTTCCTGGGTTTCTGTGAATAGACAATACCTTTAACAAAAACCTACACGAAGAAGTCAGTAGAGGTTAGATCTGGGGAGTTTGGGGACCAAGCCAAGAGATAGCTGCTTCTCGTACTGGGTTTCGCCTGCGATCTCCTGCATGATTTTTTTAAACACAGAACCTGTTTCTACAAATGTTCGATACCACAACATTATGGAATCGTACTTAGGTACATTACGCACACCATACTCACGTCGAAATTCCCTTTGAACTCTTTTAACACACTCAAATTTAGCATACCAAAGAACACATTGTGCCCGCTGTTGATTTGTAGTAGTCATTTTAATCATCTACGATTTTCATTTGTCCTTTCAGATTATGCATTGTTGATTGTCATATATCGAAACTCCCATCTTTTAATAATAATAATTAGACTTCGTTGAATTGCCACACGCAGCATGCTATCAGGTTGCCGATGTACGGTAGTAAAGAGGAGGTAAGCGACCGCCCGGTCTCGTAGTATAAGCAGTTCATGTTAAGAGTTGTGACCGGTAAAATAGATAGAGCAGCTACAGCTAATCTATATCTATGTAAGCACTTGTTTTTGCATTACTGTGGTTGGAATAGTCAAAGTTTAACATCTGTTCAGTGCAGACAAGAATTCAATCAAACATACTACAATGAGAGTGTTGCTGTTCCAAACAAGTGCTCCTGGAATATCCTTACCCCCGCAGCCAGTCTTGACCTGTTGGGGAACGTGGTTGGATTCTGTTAATTATTATACAGGACGTTACGGAAACATAATGGAGGTAACTGATGCATTGGATAGCACAGACAGTTCCGCTGTTCCAGCTATAAAATCATAGCCTTCTGAACAGCTATTGGAAGATATTCTGTTCATTGATTCTAATTTTAAAATCGTGTCCAAAAGCATCAGCCTGTTAGAATCGTCTAAACTACAACTCTCAGAAGCTTTTAATATAGTGTATAAAGTTTCACAAACCGTTATCAAAAATAAAAATTCACTAATTTCAGAAAAAGTGAAATGTAAGTTGAGAAACATTATTTCTAAAAATTCTGCCTATTCACAACTTCGTATTATAAATGATGTACTATCAGGTCACGACAAGATGTCTGAAGTTGGTGTACTAAAAAGTAGTGACTTTCCGTTCTTCAAATATGCACATATTACATCGTGTGATGTGGAACGTACATTTTCCCAATATAAAAACTGTTTAAGTGACCATCGGAGGAGGTTACTTTGCAGTCGCTCAAAATGTACGTAACTCTTCACTGTAATGTACATATTCAAGGATGATGTACCTTAAATTATATGTAAAAGTTAATATATCTCACTACAAAATAATTGTGTATTTACATGTTTAGACATTTCCTACTTCAATGATCATTCATTGTATTTCTTGAATACAGGATACAAGTTTTATTGTAACCGCAGTATACTGCTCAGTGTTTACATTAGAGGCATACTTCAGCCGTTGCACGTACCCTTCTCATACAGTCTATACTGCGTGCACAGTAAACCTTGCGAATCTCGTGGCAATTCCACGAAGTCTAATAATAATAATAATAATAATAATAATAATAATAATAATAATAATAATAATAATAATAATAATAATAATATAACCAGCAAGGAATTTTTCGTACCATCATAATAGCTTTATAATAATAAATTAATATTATCCACACCAAACGGATCAGACTGTACACCATCTGTACATCACCAAGCAATTTTAAGGTTTTCTATTTATTATAAAAATTTATGGAGTATTTTGTTCAATATGGCTGGAAATTCTACATGCATGTACAGTATTTATAAAAAAAATCATCATGCGCTGTATTTTGAAGATATTCCTGAAGACAATATTCTATTGGGCAGAGTATAGTTGCGCTCCACGGTCAGATAAGATGCAGCAGATAAAAAAGTGTCCCTGTTTTGTGGGCATAGTTGCGCCCCGTTCCAATCAGGTAGAGAAAAGGGGCATGGCATAGTTGCGACCCAATGAAATAGGTAGAGAAAAAGACATTACGGGAACTCGAGCCTCGTAATCAACCAGCCTTATTGATTTCTTATTCGATTTAATATTCATTATCGATACCGTTAAAATGAATAACAAAAAAGTTGGAAGTACTTTATTAACTGACATATTCAAATGAGTGAGCCGTTGGAATATGGGGCCTTTGCAATCTTGACATTTTATTAGTGATTTTCACACCGTCTGTGGCGTATAGTGAGGTTAATTTAAAATGAATGTTAAGTTGAGTGAAAAGGGTAAAGAGTTAATAATTCACAATGGTTCTAAGTTTCAACTTTCGAAACCCTGTACCGTAGGGTTAAGATATCGATGTAGAAACAAAAAATGCAATTCATTTATTGTGTGTGATCGATAAAAAAGTGTTATTTTAAATAGCAAAATTAATCATATGCTAGGCCTACCTGATTTCAATGCAGCTATCACTGTAATATTTTTAAGTAATTTGTTTATATTATGACAATCACTTTCGTGTGTACTATGCTCATCGGGGCGCAACTATGCCATGTCCATTCTGCTACCTGATTTCTTCTGGGCGCAACTATGCCATGTTCCTTCTGATATCTGATTTCTTCGGGGCGCAACTATGCCATGTCCCTTCTGCTACCTGATTTCTTCTGGGCGCAACTGTCCTTCTGCTATCTGGTTTCTTCTGGGCGCAACTATGCCATGTTCCTTCTGCTATCTGATTTCATCTGGGCGCAACTATGCCATGTCCCTTCTGCTATCTGGTTTCTTCTGGGCGCAACTATGCCATGTCCCTTCTGCTATCTGATTTCTTGGGGGTGCAACTATGCCATGTCCACTCTGCTACCTGATTTCTTCTGGGCGCAACTATGCCATGTCCATTCTACTACCTGATTTCTTCGGGGCGCAACTATGCCATGTCCACTCTGCTACCTGATTTCTTCTGGGCGCAACTATGCTATGTCCATTCTACTACCTGATTTCTTCGGGGCGCAACTATGCCATGTCCCTTCTGCTATCTGATTTCTTCGGGGCGCAATTATGCCATGCCTAGGCCTCCCAATTGACCGCGGGGCGCAACTATGCCATACCGATTCTATTAGTATACAAAAATCTTTTAATAATAATAATGGTTTATTTTAACTGGCAGAGTTAAGACCATTCGGCCTTCTCTTCCACTCAACAAGTATAACACAAATTACTATGTACTACATCACTGTAAACAAACTATCTTTCGATTTTGACGTGAATATGTCTTTGTTGGAGGCAGAAGAATGAGGAAACCTAACATTTCTAGCGTAACACGAAGTTCAAGAAGTCTCCACCAGATGTTAAACATGCCAAAGCGTATACTAGCTGTCGTTTGTCGAATATATTTTTAAATGAATAAGCGACTAGAATTACCTAATAAACATCTCAATCATACGCTTAATAACAGAAAATCAAAAACCTAAAAAGTGAGAGGGGATTCACAGGATCCCATTATTGCCTGAAAAGTTTATGATCGATCTCGTTGGGTGTTAGATTTTTAAGGAATGATTCTTATTTATAAGGATTGTGAATATTATTGAGAATGAAATAAATTTGGTGTAATGTATGTCTTGTATTATCATTTATCTTCTTTTTATTGAATTAAACCAAAATACTACATAAGTGTGTATAATTTAATTACCGCGTTCCGTCTGAATGATCAGCTACTACTGTAAGCAAGTGACGTCAATATACAGAGTTAGTTAAAAGTCCCGCACCACCTAAATAACTTTTGAAGCATGTTGCTCAGTGACATAAAACTTGGTATGTGGGGATAACCATATACTAAGAATTCAACATTGGTATTACCGAGTTTTTTTCTACTTTTTCTCTATAATTGCATACAATTAATATCAATAAAATTAAGAACTTAAAAAAGACATGTACAAAGTTTAATACAAAATTACAAGTCTTGATTATTTAAATCTACTTAAAATATTCCTGTAAATAATATCGATGTTATTATATTAAAATATAAAGATTTGTTTACATTTCGTGTTTGACTATTGTGTCATATGGAATTTATTGTGTAGTATGATTATGTATGTGAGCCTATTATTATAACCTTTATAAATTTATATTGAGTTACACACGTTAGTTTACGCTAAAATTAATTTAATTTAATTTAGTAGTCTGACCCAATATTTTGGGTTTTCCCTGCGACACAGAATAGCCCACAATAAAATTTAAAATGAAAAATTATGTAAACAGGTTTCAGACAAAAGTGAATAAGACATAAGAAAAAAAAATAGAACCAAGTATAATTTAAATAGAATGTACACCATAATTCAGCGTTGAATTGTGTTTCTTGAAGAAGATAATTAATATGTATTGATAGTAAGAGTAACATATCATATATTTTCCATTATAGATGTATTCTTCTGTATTAGAAGTACAGTAGTAGCATGAAAATTGGATATCATCAACGTGTTCGAAAATTATTTATTGACTTCGATCTTCAATCTAGAACGGGATGTAATGTGACAGTGTGACATCAGAAGATTTCCGAACCGAAAGTAAAATATTTACGAATATTGTTTAAAATTAAAATTATCAGATTGTGATTAATATTTTTGAAAATGATTCGTTTATGATGTTATATCTTCAAATTATAAAGTGGGCAAATATTAACAAGTACATAATTTTGATATCGAAAAGGTTCTAATTAATAAAATGATTGTTTTGTATTTTATGAAATTACTTACTTACTGGCTTTTAAGGAACCTGCAGGTTCATTGCCGCCCTTACATAAGCCCGTCATTGGTCCCTATCCTGAGCAAGATTAATCCATTCTCTATCATCATACCCCACCTCCCTCAAATCCATTTTAATATTATCTTCCCATCTACGTCTCGGCCTCCCCAAAGGTCTTTTTCCCTCCGGCCTCCCAACTAACACTCTATATGCATTTCTGGATTTGCCCTTATGTGTTACATGCCCTGCCAGTCTCAAACGTCTGGATTTAATGTTCCTAATTAAGTCAGGTGAAGAATACAATGCGTGCAGTTCTGTGTTGTGTAACTTTCTCCATTCTCCTGTAACTCCATCCCTCTTAGCCCCAAATATTTTCCTAAGCATCTTATTCTTAAACACCCTTAACCTATGTTCCTTTCTCAAAGTGAGAGTCCAAGTTTCACAACCATAAAGAACTTTTAGATTTTTTGACAGCAGACTGGATGATAAAAGCTTCTCAACCGAATAATAACAGGCATTTCCCATATTTATTCTGTGTTTAATTTCCTCCCGAGTATCATTTATATTTGTTATTGTTGCCCCCAGATATTTGAATTTTTCCACCTCTTCAAAAGATAAATTTCCAATTTTTATATTTCCATTTCGTACAATATTCTCGTCACGAGACATAATCATATATTTTTCTTTTCGGGATTTACTTCCAAACCTATCTCTTTACTTGCTTCCAGTAAAATTCCCGTGTTTTCCCTAATCGTTTGCGGATTTTCTCCTAGCATATTCACGTCATCCGCATAGACAAGCAGCTGATGTAACCCGTTAAATTCCAAACCCTCTCTGTTATCCTGGACTTTCCTAATGGCATACTCTAGAGCAAAGTTAAAAAGTAAAGGTGATAGTGCATCTCCTTGCTTTAGCCCACAATGAATTGGAAACGCATCTGACAGAAACAGACCTATACGGACTCTGCTGTACGTTTCACTGAGACACATTTTAATTAATCGAACTAGTTTCTTGGGAATACCGAATTCAATAAGAATATCATATAAAATTTCTCTCTTAACCGAGTCATATGCCTTTTTGAAATCTATGAAAAATGTGTAGTGTTTATAATTGGAAAAATTATATAACGTATATTAGACATGTACATAAACTTACACAATATTTAATGTTATAGGAAATTGTCTTCAATCTGGAAGTGCTGTAGAATGTTCTTATGCTGCCAATTAGTTTTCGAAGCTGTGGTTATGTCAACCTCAAAGGCATTTTGTATTGTTTTCAATCTGCCAAAACTTTAGGCCTATAATAAACAGTTCTGGTCATTCTTATTGTAGGAATGATGATTTTTGAACCAACACTAGCCATTCACAAGTGGTCAGTATAACGTAACGTCACCGTTAAGATAAAAAAGGATACCTTCTCACATCACAGTAAAGAGGTAAATCTCCGCTGTCTAGCCGGGAATCGAACTCGAGAACCCTGAATTTGTACGTAGGTTTACGCATAATTTTAAATTTTACAGACGAAATACGTAACTTTCGGTATATAAGTACTGCCGCTGTCTATGAATTACGCCTTTATCTGAAAAGTTTCTCAGATAGAACATTGACATCCCGATAAATCCTCAAACACGGTCGATGGCTACAGTCAGCTATAGCCAATGTACAGATCTTCCAAGACAGTTATGGGGGAAGATAATATCGACGGAATTAGGCGGGTATTCCCCTCTCCCCACCACTTGGCGTCTTGGCAAATTCGTTATATCCACCCTCTCCAGACACGCGCCTTTACCTTGGGAACTCATAAAAAATTGTCTGCCTTCCCTTCCCCAAGCTTCAGCCCTTCATTCCGAACCATAGAACAGACAGGCCTATTTCCACCAGACGGGGGTAAAAAAAATAGGACAGGGTAACAAATGAGGACGTCTGCGATTTTTTAACGCGGTACTGTGAACTCAGTTCCGAAAACAACGCATTCCGGCGCGAAGGTGAAGGGAAGGGGAGGAAAGAAATGCTTTTTAATGACGTGGAAGAGTGGTTCAAAGACTTCACTCATATTTCATAAGAAGGATGCAGTGCAGGAGTGAACAATAAATCACACATCTCGCGTTCTCTTATGGAACATTCTCAGTTGTGTTTTCTTGAAATTAATAGTTTAGAAAAACATCCTGCTTTTTACATGTGGATCCAAGAATGAAACGTGTTGCTCTGAACACATATCTATTTTGTATTATCTTATACAACAGAAAACGGATGTAGGTAAATCCTCATTTTTAAATAGAACTGTAAATGATTGGAATGACCTACCTGCAGCGGTCTTTGAGGGCTGTCCTTCCTTAAGGAGATTCAAAAATAACTTAAAAGTTGTGTATAAAGTGAAAATTAAAACTAAGGTGACATTTAACATTTAATTTTTTAAGGTGACATGTATTTATTTAGCCTGACGAGTTACTCCCTTGGTTTGAATTGTAAATTATTTAAAAATAGCGTGTAAGAGGATCTTAGACTATGTTTAGCTTAAATGTAGTTCTGTTTATAAGTATGCATAAGGGTGTAAATATGTGTCTTATTTGAACTGTTGTATCAGTGAAGCGAGGTGAGTCAGTGAAGTTATGGTTTTACAGTGCAGTGAATAGTTCCGATCATTGATAATTTATAGCGTCAATGAAATGTGTTCTATAGTGTCGGTGAAATGTGTTATAGTGTCAGTGAAATGTGTCCTAAAGTGTCAATGAAATGCGTCATGGTGCCACTACAGGGAGTGAGATGAGAGTAAAGTGAAAGACTATTGAAACTTATGTAGGGCCTATACATATGTTGGTTGTATTGTAAAAGTAGGTTATTTTATGTTTTATTATTAATTGTAATTATTGTGTTAAATTGCGTTATGTATGTAATTGTATTGTGTATTGTATAATTGTATTGTGTATTGTAATTTTATTGTCTATTGTTTATATTGTGTATACCACTACCACCGGGTGCTTGCCCACTTGCAATGTAAATACATACATACATACATACATACATACATACATACATACATACATACATACATACATACATACATACATCTTCGCTCAAATATATATATATATATATATATATATATATATATATATATATATATATATATATATTTTGCCATCTCCCCATTGTGTTAGCAATTAGAATTCTCCATCTCTTTCAGTTCATGGATTAAGGTTAGGCTTAAACCCGTTCCACCTTCATCCTTAAAATGGATTTCACAGAGTTTTTTTATCATCCTTCTCATGGTCCTCCATAATCTCTTTTACCAGCTGGTGTGCAGTTCAAATTATAAAACTAATAACCATACAATATTATTTTATTATAAAGGCTTACAAGCTATAAAAGCTCTTGGCTGTTGACTTCACAGTATAGAACTATTGCACCCTGTCCTGTATGTATCCACTAATACGACTGAATATATACAGGCTGTTAAAAAGTGTCCAATATTTTAGGAGGTGATGGTATGCATCAAAACAAAACAAAAAAAAATAATATCTAATAAACATGGGTCCTACAACACATACTTCCTAAGATCTGAACACTTGTTCATAGGAGGTGATCAATGTGACGTCCATTTATGGCAATGCATTTTTCTGTCCTACAATACAGCAGACTACCAGATAATCATACCGTAGTTCATGGAATACTGATACGTCGGAAGGAAAACTGAAAACAAAAGTTTCGTTTCAGATATACAATATATACAGATATACAATTCAGTATTGAAAAATAATCCAGACCTAAGCAATTTACACATTCTTAAGTTTAAAAATAAAGTGAAAATGTTTGTATGATATTTGATCAATTTTATTTTTTATTTATTTATTTTTTTATTGTTACTAGCATTATATGGTACTAATTTTTATTGTATTTATCTGATGCATGTAACCTATAAGATAAAACATTGTAATAAATATAAGTAGATCATTTTCTTAATTAATAACAGTGTATATCTCCAATAAATGATTTCTTAGCATCGCCACAGATACACTTGATTGTACTTGTCACTAGAGAGTTCTTGAAATTTATATTTTCCCCACCATTCATAAAATATTTTTGATACGATACCTCTTGCACAAAAGGGGAGATCTATAACTGAAACTAGATTAATATATTTCAGTATTATTTGTATTCATCCTGGTAATAATGAACAGTTTGACTCGTAGACATTTTGTTTTTGCAGCATTAACTTCCCATGATTGTACGAGAAGATTCGAAGAGAACGGCACTTACGTAGACTTTCGGCTCCCCCCTACTACCATTAATGCACAACACAATGTCAATACGGCGGTTGCTGTCGTCTGCGATACATCGAACTTTTCTGTTGATTTTCGATTCGTCATTTTTTTCTTGTTATTATATGCTTATTTAAGTTGTGTTAACTCTCGCTAGTGGTTTTATATTTTATTTTATACGTCTTAGTATTTATTTTATTATTGTAAATATTTTTGTTTTATCACTATTATTATTATTATTATTATTATTATTATTATTATTATTATTATTATTATTATTATTATCATTATTATTATTAATATTATTATTAATGAATTATTTTGTATTACAATCTTTGTATCATTTCTGCCACGATTATTTTATTATTATTATTTTTATTATTATTATTATTATTATTATTATTATTATTATTGTTACTATTATTTATATCTTCAGCATTATTATTTGATCCCTGTAAAATTTTATGTAGACTACTGGATTGTACCCGAGCACGAGCATATGCTCATTTCGAGTATCTATTCACATGTATTCATTTCAAATGTAAATTGTAAATAAATTTGAATTTGAATTTGATTTGAAAAAAAAAAGATATGAGCGGGGTTCAGCAGAGATGGTGTTGTGAATTTTCGTAATCAGCATGTGCGGGCTACTGAAAATCCCCATGCAGTTGAAGAAACGAGGCATCAGCACCGATTCTCAATCAATATATGGGCAGGCGTTCTTGGCGATAGATTAAGGGCCACACGTGCTACCACAGAGATGAACTTGGGCTCGTTATCAGGACTTTCTTATTAATGTATTGCCTAATTTGCTGGAGTATGTGCCATGTCAGCAAAGACTACAGATGTGGTCCATGCATGATGGCACACCAGCACATTTTCTCCGCAATGTGCGTGAACATCTGACGCTGATATTTCAGGACCGCTGGATTGATCGGGAAGGCCCTACACTTTGGCCTGTTCGTTCCCCTAACCTAAATCCCCTAGACTTTTGGTTATCAAAAACAACCAGGTCAATTTCAAAGAGTGTGTGATTTCTTACGCCGAAAGGCAGAGGAATGCATTGCCATGAATGGACGTCACATTGAGTACCTCCTACGAACAAGTGTTCAGATCTCAGAAAGTATGTGTTATAGGACCCATGTTTATTAGACATTATTTTCTTGTTTTGATGCATACTAGCACCTCCTAAAATATTGGATACTTTTTTTTAACACCCTAATTTTACTTCCTTTTCGAGATAAAATTTGTTTTATGTGAAACATTTCATAGTGTGTTTCGGGAAAGCCACTGATTTAATTCCCAATATGCTCAGTCAATTTAAGAGAGCAGTGTATTATGATAGAATGATTGAAAGAATTATTTTAATTTTGTCCTTTAAATGTGCAGAAGTTTTAGCCGAACAAATGTAACTTTGCGTTCCGAACAAAATAATTCTAAAATTTTACATTTCTTCGGATCAAATTTCTGCATATTCGAAGAACAAAACTAAATTTTATTCTTTCAATCGTTCATCATCGTAATACACCGTTCTCTTAAATTGACTGAGCGTATTGGGAATTCAATCAATGGCTTTCCCAAAACACGCAGTGAAACGTTTAATTTATTTAATTGTTTAGTTAACGACGTTGTATCAACTACGCGGTTATTTAGCGTCGATGAAATTCGTGATAGTGAGATGATATTTGACGAGATGAGGCGAGGATTCGTCATAGGTTACCTGACATTTGCCTTACGATTGGGGAAAACCTCGGAAAACCCCAATCAGGTAATCAGCCCAAGCGCAACTCCGGATCGGCAAGCTCTTAGCCGACAGAGCTACGCCGGTGGCTCTGAAACGTTTAATATAAAACAATTTTTATCTTGAAAAGGAAGCAATTATGAGCAAAATTGTATTGAACTTTTTGTTTGAAATATCTCAAGAAATAATCCCCTGAAATTAATGACATTACTTACGGTTCACCTTGTATATATGGTATAACTTACTGGTAATTCTTACTAGAAAAATAATTACGTATAAAACAGACTATTTACTCGAACTCGATCTAGCTCTTTCCTCGTAAACTGCTTTCTTAAGCAAGAAATCGGATCGAATTTTATAAATCAATATGGATCTACGTCCCTAAAATGTTATTAAGAAAATATCTTAATCGCTTTGTGCAAATTACCGCCATATACTATAACTACTCATTCCTTCCAAATTTGTGTCGTCAACTGTAAATTACTTTGTCATTTCACATGTATTTATTTTTAAACGATTTATCCATTCCTGTTCCATCATTCTGCATTTGTTTCGTCTTCCTTTCTCCGTTTATTTGCTCCACAGTTCTCCCTTCTTCTTCTTTCCTTCTCCAAATATTTCCTAATTCTTCCTATTTCCCTTCTACTTTCACCCCTTTCTCCTCCATTTGTTTGTTTCTACTTTCTCCTTTTTCCCCTCCCTCCTCCATTTCTTCTTTCTTCCTATCTCTCTTTTTCCTGCTACTCCCTTCTTTCTTCCTCCTTCCTTCTCCATTTGTTTCATCCCCTTTTCTTCCCTCATCCATTTTTTCCTCTTCCTTTCACCCCATTTCCTCCTCCTTCCTCACTTTTTTCTCCTCCCTTCATTTGTTTTCTCGTTATCTTTTTTTTGTTTCTCCTCCTCCATTTTTCTCCTGCTATCCCCACTTGTTTACGTTTTCATTATTCAACTACTTGTCGGCGTAAGAAATCACACACTCTTTGAAATTGACCTGGTTGTTTTTGATAACCAAAAGTCTAGGGGATTTAGGTTTGGGGAACGAACAGGCCAAAGTATAGGGCCTTCCCGATCAATCCAGCGGTTCTGAAATATCAGCGTCAGATGTTCACACACATTGCGGAGAAAATGTGCTGGTGTGCCATCATGCATGGACCACATCTGTAGTCTTTGCTGACATGGCGCATACTCCAGCAAATTCTTTTCTATTTCTTTACCTACTTCGTTTAATCTGAATTCACATTATTTTCACACCTACATTCACATTTCTCCTTAATCTTTGGTTTTCTGCTATTCTACGCTTAGTTTCTAAGTCACTATTTTATTTGCTTCTTCTGCATTCACTTCTTCATAGTGAATTTGCTTTTCATCTTTCTGTATATTTTCCTACTTATTTCCTCTTTTCTTTCTAATATTTTACTGCTTTTATTTGCATTTCCTTCCTGTATGCTTTTCTTCTGTAATAATAATAATAATAATAATAATAATAATAATAATAATAATAATAATAATAATAATAATAATAAACTAGAAATGCATATAGAGTGTTAGTTGGAAGACCGGAGGGAAAAATACTTTTCGGGAGTCCGAGACGTAGATGAGAGGATAATATTAAAATGGATTTGAGAGAGGTGGGATATGATGATAGAGACTTGATTAATCTTACATAGGATAGGGTCCAATGGCGGGTCCACACCTGTGGAGTAACGGTCAGCGCGTCTGGCCGCGAAACCAGGTGGCTCGGGTTCGATTCCCGGTCGGGGCAAGTTACCTGGTAGAGGTTTTTTCCGGGGTTTTCCCTCAACCCAAGATGAAAAAATGCTGGGTAACTTTCGGTGCTGGACCCCGGACTCATTTCACCGGCATTATCATCTTCATCTCATTCAGACGCTAAATAACCTAAGCTGTTGATAAAGCGTCGTAAAATAACCTACGAAAATAAAATAAACACCGATGGCGGGCTTATGTGAGGGCGGCAAAGAACCTACGTTGTCTTTAAAAGCCATTTGTAAGTAAGTTAATAATAATAATAATAATTATTATTATTATTATTATTATTATTATTATTATTATTATTATTATTATTATTACTATTAATATCATTATTATAAATTATACTAAACTTATCCTATGGATAAATGGCACCTTTACTTCTTTTATTTCATTCCATTTATTATATTCCATAGATCTTACTTTCGCATTGAAGCTATAAGATGTAGAGCAAGCCAAATATTTACATGATTACAGTGACAATTTTCTTTAAAATTTCAATTTCAATTTTGTACATTTTTTCAACATTTTTAATAATTTAAATACATATGCCACTATTGTACTGATTAAGGCTGGTAGAATGGAAGAGAAGGCCTTATGGTCTTAACACTGCCAGGGAAAAAATCCTATCTAGTGTCGGTCCATAAACCTTCAGAAAAGAGATACAAAGGACGTAAGCCTTAAAGCAGATTTGTACTATATCATCATCATCACTATCATCATCATGGAGTCTGTGGCCGAAGTGACAAACGGATCACAAGGTAAAGCGTGGCACATATGCTGGTGATACACCTACATCGATTTGTCAATCAATAAAATATTGTGTTTATTAATTCTCGCGCAGACTGTTAGATCCAACATTTCTCAACTAGGCCGAATAGTCCATGAAAACGTCATTGAACTAGATAAAGACCAATCACGCCGAACGTAAAATTCAAGAGATTATATCGTACATATATTATGCATATTTATTGGTCGCAGTGAACACATTTGATATAATCTAATTAGGATCATATATCCGTGTGTGTAATGAAACGTTCTCTTTCCAACGTCAAGGCTTGGTAAATATCTGCTGAAACTCCATTTCTATCCATTATAAAAAATTAAGAAATAGCAGTACTCAACTTCAAACATAATGAACTGCACTTCATAACTATAACCTTTCTTACGGTAAAACTCTAATGTGCAATCTGCTTTAACCATCCAGTGGTCGCTCACTCAAATGCAACGTTAGTGATCACGTGGATCACATGTTTTGAATTAATATTTTATGTGTAATTTTATTTTGTTAACTTCTTCTGGTTAATTATTAATTACTATACATTACTGGGGCGGCCGGGTAGCTCAGTTGGTAGAGCAGCTGGCTACGGACTGAAAGGTCCGGGGTTCGATCCCAGGTGGTGACAGGATTTTTTTTCGTTGCCAAACTTTCAGAACGGCCCCGAGGTTAACTCAGCCTCCTATAAAATTGAGTACCGGGTCTTTCCCGGGGGTAAAAGGCGGTTAGAGCGTGGTGCCGACCACACCACCTCATTCTAGTGCCGAGGTCATGGAAAGCATGGGGCACTACCTCCATGCCCCCCAAGTGCCTTCATGGCATGTTACGGGGATACCTTTACCTTTTACCTATACATTACCGGTCTTACTAATAAAACTCTATATACAGACGTTTAACTGTTTTATACAATGAGTAGCTCGTTTATAAGTCGTGTGTAAATTCCTTACTAATAATCACTAGGCCTACATGCGTCGTGTATAACAGTACAACCATTACACAACTACGTCATAGTTTTGTCATTACTTCGTTACGAAAGGTAATAGAATATCTGAGGTTCTCTATTGCATCCGGTAGAGCGCTCTAGTGTGCCGTGTAAAGTCTCGATAGTACAACTGGTTCTGATCGATTACCACACTATATTTTGGTCAAAGAGTACAAGCTACAGCAATATTATTCTAATTATTCTATGCTCTTTGGTTTGTTCTTCTGTGGTTACAAGGCAACCATCATCATAAAATGACAGTCGATACGAACAGCTGTCAGAGGGGCGGCCATTTTTTCCTCTATATACAACGCTTAGACAAGGGGTTTCGTGTATATAACTACTGCAAAGCAATTCCCATTGTGTAGTTACAGACTGTTTATATTTCCATCGCTTATGCATGGTTTATTAGTAACGTTTTCTGTCTCAACTCTGCACAAGTCTCGTATAAAAACTATACATGGTTTATTAGTAAGATCGTAACAGATTATAAAGTGCATAAGACTTGCTGATAATATGGCGTTGTTAACATAAGAGGAGATAATACTAAGGGATATGCTACTGGAGCTAAATGACAGCTGTGAGGAGTGTGGGATGAAGATAAATGCCAACAAGACAAAGATCATGGTCATGGGAAGAAAAATAAAGAAGGTAAACTTGCGAATTCTAAAACAAGTGAACAGCTTCAAATATTTGGGGTGTACTATAAGCAGTAACATGAGCTGCTGTCAGGAAGTAAAAAGGAGGATAGCAATGGCAAAGGAAGCTTTTGATAGAAAAAGGAGCATCTCCCGCGGACCTCTGGAGAAAGAACTAAGGTAGAGACTAGTGAAGTGCTTTGTGTGGAGTGTAGCATTATATGAGGCAGAAACATGGACATTACGCCGAAGTGAAGAGAAGCAACTAGAAGCATTTGAAATGTGGATATGGAAAAGAATGGAGCGTGTGAAATGAACAGACAGAACAAGAAATGAAGCTGTGTTCGAAATAGTAGATGAAGAAAGAATGATGCTGAAATTGATCAGGAAGAGAAAAATGAATTGGTTGTGTCACTGGTTGAGAAGAAATTGCCTTCTGAAGGAAGCACTGGAAGGAATGGTGAACGGGAGAAGAACCCGGGGCAGAAGAAAATATCAGATGATAGACGACATTAAGATATATGGATCATATGAGGAAACAAAGAGGAAGGCAGAAAATAGGAGAGATTGGAGAATGCTGGGTTTGCAGTGAAAGACCCTCCCTTGGGCAGAACACTATGAACGAATGAACATAGTATAACTGCATTCATTTTCATTATTCACAAAACAATTGTTATTCCAAATACCTAATACAATAATAAATGCTGTAAAAACATAATTATAGAGGCTAAGAAAGTTTCCACGGAGCACAGTCGTAATCCAAAAGTGCACCAAGTTAATTACGCGCCAAAAATTATTTCCTTAACACTTGTCAATTACAACGACGAACTCAGAGGGTAAAAAAATACACGAAGGAAATATACACAGATGACAGATGCGATAAATGACATCTCGGATCACCAATAAAAAATAAAGTACCCTACTGGATCACTATTGTGATCCACGCGACCACTGAAGGGTCAAACTACGAGCGCACGAGTGATAGCTGACAACGCAACTTCATCTCAGAACGACGTCACGTGTAGATGTGCTTTTTAATACTTCGAGTATATATAATTTTTGTTATTACCGATACTTTACTTATTAGTTTTCAGATACGAATCCCGTAATTATGTGTCGGAAGATATTCTTATTTCAAAAGCAGTCTGATTTCCAGTCCCATATTCTGAAATCGACAAGTTTACTCTAACTCACAGATGCTCAAATAGTGAATTGCGATCATTTGTGAATCTGTTTACATGTACACTGCACCTGTAGGCCTATGCTTCCACCCCGCACCAGTACTCCTTCGCTCTGTGTTGACGTCAGAACAATCAATAGGCTACTGGTTCAATGTTGGTATACGTGGCAGATTGCAATGTGGTTCTCCAAACCATGTACATGGATAAATATATAATAGGATGCGAAACTTACTGAGTTTCCCGTAACACCTGCTAGAGGCGCTTTTTTATTATTAACAGGAACATGTATGGTACATAAGAGTCAGCCTAAAAAGGCTTTTACTTTAACAGAGGTGATTATCAAGCAGGAACATTTATATATTTAATTGAGGTGACCGATCTTGACGGTAGTTGTTGTTTTATACTCTTGTTGCCAGGGCTCTTATCAGAGGATTGGGGTGGTACAGCAAGTCCTTATGAAAGTTTTCTGTAAATTTCTGTATAATGTCGTAGAATGATTCTATTTCAAGCATGTCTTGTAGTTGTTTATTGGTGGTTCTACTGGGTGTTCAGTTCAAAATGTGTCTTGGCTCGCTGTATGCCGTCATGTGGCTAGCTGATGAGCCTAGAGAATTCAATCTTCCTACACTTCCGCAGCTCAGGTGTATAATCTAAGAGGCAGAGAAGTTGGCTAGCAAGTACGGCGTTCATTCTGAAGAGTACGTGCCGATACGTACGGTAACGCCGGTGGTGGCAGGAATGTGAACTGTTTGGAAATACGTACTGTCGGGATATGGGGAGAGGGTTAAGACGATTACTTACGTATTTGTTGACATTAACTTCGACGGTCAACATGGACACGGAGCATTTGATTTGTGTTGCGGAATGTTACCGTACGCAACCGACGATAACAAATACCCTGCGTACGACTTGCCGGCGCAAAACACAGTTCGAAAGAGGTTATGGTAGCACACAGACCGTACAGACCGCCATCTGTTGCTACGACGTTCAAGTTATACCGTACACGTTCTCAAGTTCAGATTGAAGAACGCCTTAAATAATAGGCAACTTCTCTAACATATAAACTGAAACTCGCTTCAAATCGGTGACCCAACAACAGTGACGTCATGACACACTTTGAAATGAACACCCAGTATAGTCTGCACCAGTGATAGGGATACTTTTCTCTGTATAGCATGAAGACAACTGATAAACTAGAGGCGCTAATGTAGAAACTGATCTTGCTGTCATCTGTTGGACGGAGGAGAACTTATTACATCTAATTTACAATTCATTTTTATATTTAAATATGCCTAGTGAATTATTAAATAAGTATATAATAAATTTTCAATCTTAAGACATATAAACTTGCAAATGTTTATTTGCTATTTAATAAGATATATGAACGTTTTCGCCGTTTGGGGCATCTTCAGATATAACAAAAACATATAATCTGAACCTATAATAATAATAAATTATGCAAATAACAAGAATAAAGAACAATGTATGTATGCAATGCATGAGATTCATGAGCTTTATGTAAAATGTGAAATAATACAGGGTAATTGTTGATATAATCTTTAGATTTGAAATTGAATTGGACGGATATTTTATACATATAGCTCATGTTACAAATAAAATACACAATTATGATTAAAATTTGTCTATAATGTTAAAATTTATAATGATGATTGATAAAATAGATTTTAAGAATAGTCATTAGTTGAGGATTGTCGTAGGGTATACGATAATTTGCGTAGATGATATTCGTGTGTTATGTATGTATTTCATCTGAAAATTGAGATGGAGAAATAATAATAAGTACAAAATATATGCAAGTTATTATATAGAGACACAGACAATTATTATAAGACTACTTACTGAAAAACGTTCGCTAATGAACTAAATGTTATTTTATGTCGGTGATTACTGTTTCAATTTCTTATCTGACTTGATGACATCTTATTGATTGTAAATGACTGTTACGTGCAATCAGATTTGTTGAGATATTATTTGAAATGAATGCTCGTTGGTTATGGATGTCGTAGAGTATACGATGATTTTCGTAGTAGATAAATCGTAAGTTAAGTATAAATTTCAATCATTCACTGAAAGTTAAGTAGAGAAAATCAACATAATAAATTCGTAATAATTAGATGAGATATAATACCAAATATATGCAAGTGATTTAAATAATAAATTCATGAATGCAGGAGAAGAATTTTTCATTGCCTACTACCATAATAAAGATCAAAATATAATTAACGAAAACTTATTAAACTTTAAAAATTCACTGAATACAATTTAAAATAGACCCATTCACATTGATCTTGATACGCCATTCAAATAGTTCCTTTCAAATCACTCCTACACTACATACCTCAATACACACGATTATCTAGGCCTTAGTTCTCTTAAAACCACCAACACCAACACATACAAATGTAAGTATTCGAATGCCGTTAAATTCATTAAAACAATTACATCTTTCCCTTATATCAAATTTTAAAACAAATTAATAATTAATATTTTTATTTATTTATTTATTTATATAATATCTTCATTTATATACTTCAGAAATCTGATGACGCGCAACAGTTATAATCAATAGGATGTCATCAAATCAGAGTAATCACCAACGTCAAACAACATTTCATAAGGGAATGATTTCTGTAAGTAATCTTATAATAATTATTATCGCTGCTTTAAGTCACTTGCATATATTTGGTATTATAGCTCATCTAATTATTACGAATTTATAATGTTGATTTTCTCTACTTAACTTTCAGTGAATGATTGAAATTCATACTTAACTTACGATTTATCTACTACGAAAATCATCGTATACTCTACGACATCCATAACCAACGAGCATTCATTTCAAATAATATCTCAACAAATCTGATTGCACGTAACAGTCATTTACAATCAATAAGATGTCATCAAGTCAGATAATAAATTGAAACAGTAAACTCCGACATAAAATAACATTAGATCATTAGCGAACGTTTTTCAGTAAGTAGTCTTATAATAATTATCTGTGTCTCTATATAATAACTTGCATATATTTTGTACTTATTATTATTTCTCCATCTCAATTTTCAGATGAAATACATACATAACACACGAACATCATCTACGCAAATTATCGTATACCCTACGACAATCCTCAACTAATGACTATTCTTAAAATCTATTTTATCAATCATCATTAGACTTCGTTGAATTGCCACACGCAGAATGCAATCAGGTTGCCGATGTACGGTAGTATAGAGGAGGTGAGCGACCGCCCGGTCTCGTAGTATAAGCAGTTCACATTAAGAGTTGTGACCGGTCCAAATAGATAGAGCAGCTACAGCTAATGTATACCTATGTAAGCACTTGTTTTTGCATTACTGTGCTTGGAATAGTCAAAGCTTAACATTTGTTCAGTGCAGACGAGAATTCAATCAAACATACTACAATGAGAGTGTTGCTGTTCCAAATAATTGCCCCTGGAATACCTTTACCCCCGCAGCCAGTCTTGACCCGTTGGGGAACGTGGTTAGATGCTGTTAATTATTATGCAGAACATTACAGCAAAATAATGGAGGTAATTGATGCATTGGATAGCACAGACAGTTCCGCTGTTCCAGCTATAAAATCATAGCCTTCTGAACAGCTATTGGAAGATATTCTGTTCATTGATTCTAATTTTAAAATCGTGTCCAAAAGCATCATTCTGTTAGAATCGTCTAAACTACAACTCTCAGAAGCCCTTAATATAGTGGATAAAGTATCACAAACCGTTATCCAAAATAACAATTCACTAATTTCAGAAAAAGTGAAATGTGAGTTGAGAAACATTATTGCTAAAAATTCTGCCAATTCACAACCTTCTTATTATAAATGATATACTATCAGGTCATGACAAGACGTCTGAAGTTGGTGTACTAAAAAGTAGTGACTTTCCGTTCTTCAAATATGCACCTACTATATCGTATGATGTTGAACGTACATTTTCCCAATATAAAAACTGTTTGAGTGACCATCGAAGGAGGTTCACTTTGCAGTCGCTCAAAATGTACGTAACTCTTCACTGCAATGCACATATTCAAGAATGATGTATCTTACATTAAATTTTAAGAGTTAATATATCTCACTATAAAATAATTGTGTATTTACATGTTTAAACATTTCCTACTTCAAAGATCAGTCATTATATTTCTTAAATGCAGGACACAGGTTTTATTGTAACCGCAATATACTGCTCAGTGTTTACATCAGAGGCGTACTCAATCCTTTGCACGCCCCCTTCTCATACAGTCTATACTGAGTGCGCAGTAAACCTTGCGATTCTCGTGGCAATTCCACGAAGTCTAATCATCATTATAAATTTTAACATTATTGACAAATTTTAATCATAATTGTATATTTTATTTGTAACATGAGCTATATGTGTAAAATATCCGTCCAATTCAATTTCAAATCTAAAGATTATATCAACAATTATCCTGTATTATTTCACATTTTACATAAAGCTCATGAATCTCATGCATTGCATACATACATTGTTCTTTATTCTTGTTATTTGCATAATTTATTATTATTATTATAGGTTCAGATTATATGTTTTTGTTATATCTGAAGATGCCCCAAACGGCGAAAACGTTCATATATCTTATTAAATAGCAAATAAACATTTGCAAGTTAATATGTCTTAAGATTGAAAATTTATTATATACTTATTTAATTATTACATCTAGCAGCGCGCCAAGTAGCGAAAACGAAAACTAATTACTCCACGCATTTAGCAGCGCACCTGGTGACGTAAATGTTTAACTGTGCAGAAAATATTCCTTCCCCCCACCCTCATCGATATTCTCAATTAACCCAATTTAAAATAAAACATTTACATTTTTGTTTCTCACACCATCTTCCACTGAAAATTCTTACCGGAGTCAACAGGAAGATAAAAGAGACGATCTATTTTACACTACCCAATTAAAATATAACCAAACAGAGACAGAAAATAAAGCAAAAGATTAGATGATTTGGATTGTATTCTTTGGGTATTCAGTAGACAGTGCAATGGAAAAGTCCGCAAAAACTACTTAGTTCAATTTATTATATTACTATTACTTTACAATACATTCAATAACACTATTTTTACAACGTCCATAAAGACCACTGTTTAGCATATACTACTTATACACACACTTAGTATCACTTTACGTCCACTCATTAGCAAGTTTCTGGCTGCCATCTTGTCTTCTCGAGCATCGTCTGTTCATGGAAGGAACGGATAAATAAAGATCTCTGGGTAATCTATCCAACACATTGTTCTAATGTTCACCACCCACACGTCGGGCGCTGATCTTATTTGAACTCCTTTCCGTCAGATGATGCTGACCGTAGTTTCGCATCCTATTATATAGTCATCCATGCCATGTACTTCAAGAATGAGGGAATTTCATGCACAGTGGAAAGAAGAGTATTTTTGTATTGAATATGGTGACAAGCAGAGTGGGGTACATTTTGAACACTTATTATGAAGAGTGTACGTAGGCCTAAATAAACACATATCCTTTTAAAGGCCTATTTCAGTTTTCCTCCTCCTTTTACTCTTTACAACTTTTCTACTCCCAGTCCTTCATAATTATCCTACTGCTTGCAATTCTCATTTCTCTTACTCATTTCACTTTTTCATAATTTTTCATAGCTTGTACTTAACAGGCTATTACTCCTTCCTGTGCGACTTCAAAATCTTTTCCTTATTTACTTACTTATGGCTTTTAAGGAACCCGGAGGTTCACTGGCTCCCTCACATAAGCCCGCCATCGGTCCCTATCCTGAGCAAGCTTAATCCAGTCCCTACCATCACATCCCACCTCCTTCAAATCCATTTTAATATTATCTTCCCATCTATGTCTCGGCCTCCCAAAAGGTCTTATTCCCTCCGGCCTTCCAACTAACACACTACATGCATTTCTGGATTCGCCCATACGTGCTACATGCCCTGCCCATCTCAAACGTCTGGATTTAATGTTCCTTATTATGTCAGGTGAAGAATACAATGCGTGCAGTTCTGCGTTGTGTAACTTTTTCAATTCTCATGTAACTTCATCCCTCTTAGCCCCAGATATTTTCCTAAGAACCTTATTTTCAAACACCCTTAATCTCTGTTCCTCTCTCAAAGTGAGAGTCAAAGCTTCACATCCATACAGAACAACCGGTAATATAACTGTTTTATAAATCTTCTCCTACTATTTATAAATCTTCATCCTGCTTCTCCTACTTCTTCATACTCTGTCTACTTATTATTTTATACCTCTCCACATATTTTCGACGAAAGAAATCGCTTGGGTGCGTCGAGTCCGAATACTAATAAGTATTTCGTAGAATGATTTCTTCTTCATCCGGCGCTACAGCTCGGCGTGAGCCTCGGCCTCTAAAACAACAGTTTTCCATCGGTGTCGATCCTGATAGAATGATTAGACACTCTAAAATGCGGGAGTAATAGTAGAAGCCTAGCTGCCTCGTTTTAGAGATACATCTTACATGTTGGATTTTCTGAAATTTGTACTGCTACCTGTCTACAATTGTCTACGACCCACAGAGACATGAAATGTTTACCTTGAAGACAGCGATCTACGATCTCATAAATTACAGCATTTGACTTTTGTGCTTTCCCCGTCAAACTTATGTTACAATTAACATAAATAATAATTATTTCAATTATTATAGAAATGAAGAAAAATATATAAAAAAAAGCGATGCATACATATTCTGAAATTCTTTGCCAACTAAGAAGGTGTGAGA
Source organism: Periplaneta americana (assembly GCF_040183065.1). Lineage (NCBI taxonomy): Eukaryota > Metazoa > Arthropoda > Insecta > Blattodea > Blattidae > Periplaneta > Periplaneta americana. Next base: position 22,678,151 of record NC_091131.1, read on the forward strand.
GAAGGGATAAGTAACTTTATAGGCCACTCACACCCTCGATCATAATGAATGGACGGGTGTGTCTACACCGCAGCCCGCCCACTACTGCGTCATCGAAAAACCAAAAAACCGTCTGAAACCAAGGTCGATGGCCTGGTTAGTAGCTTGGTCTATTTGTCTGTCTGTGTGCCCCTACCCCATCTGTCTGTCTGCCTACCTGAGTGACTGCATGGCTATACCTGCCTGCCTACACTATGAATGTAAAGGAAACGGCAAGTTTTACGATACTGGAAATACATATCGTCTGGGACAGCACCTACAGTTTTACGTGCTCCAACTACACAATGTCCAAAATTCCTAACAAAAGGCTTAAAAATGTCTTCTTTGTATACTGACAAATGATTCGTCCACCAACATTTGTCTCGTCTGGAGGAAGATGGGAGCGGTATGTCGGTTTTTACGAAATACCGATATTTTCGTTTCGATATATCGTTTGCTGATGATATGGCGTCAGTGGCGCCAACTTATATGGGCCCTTGGGGCCTGAGCCCAACCAATAATAATAATAATAATAATAATAATAATAATAATAATAATAATAATAATAATAATATTATTATTATTATTATTATTATTATTATTATCATTATTATTATTATTGTTATTAGGCCTACTATTATTTATTTTAACTTATAAATCAAGCGTTTGAGCCCACCCAATGTTTTCCAAAAGTTGGCGCCATTGTATGGCGATGTTAGCAGAAGAGGAAATGATACTAAAGGATATGAAGAGTTCGCGAAAAAAACGATGAATTTCACAGTTTTGTTAAGGTTGATGTCATTATCTAATTCAATGGATCACTACAAAATTTAATGTTGTTCTTATGAAAAATGGTAAAAAGGAGAATTATCACCACGAATACAGTAATCCTTTCCTTTATTTTCTATAGAAACAGCACTACATCTTGCACTTATAGAGTCAATTAGATCATTATCTAATCCTTAAGAGAAATGTGACATTCATCGTTTTTCCCGCGAACTCTTCATATGCTACTAGAGCTAAATGACAGCTGTGAGCAATATAGGATGAAGATAAATGCAAATAGTACGAAGACCATGATCATAGGAAGAAAAATACAGAAGATAAACTTGCGAATTCTAAATGAGGCAGTAGAGCAAATGGACAGCTTCATATATTTGGGGGTGTACTATAAGCAGTAACATCAGCTGCTGCCAGGAAGTCATAGACATTCTTAGCGCGGGCTTCCGGTGGATGATCAGCGAACTAACGTTTTTCGTATTCATAAACCAGTGTTATCGATAAGATATGATATGAATCCTGTACAAGTAACCAGTCGATAGCCGGGGCTAGTTTAGCACGCTCGTAGCGCGGGCTAGCGAAATTTCTATGAATAGCACCCAAGGAGAATAGCAATGGCAAAGGAAGGTTTTAATAGAAAAAGAAGCATTTTATGCGGACCTCTGGAAAAAGAACTAAGGAAGAGATTAGTGAAGTGCTATGTATGGAGAGTGGCATTATATGGAGCAGAAACATGGACATTACGACGAAGTGAAGAGAAGCGAATAGAAGCATTTGAAATGTGGATATGGAGAAGAATGGAACGTGTGAAGTGGACAGACAGAATAAGAAGTGAAGCTGGTTTGGAAAGAGTGGGTGAAGGAAGAATGATGCTGAAACTGATCAGGAAGAGGAAAAGGAATTGTTTGGGCTACAGACTGAGAAGAAACTGCCTACTGAAGGATGCACTGGAAGGAATGGTGAACGGGAGCAGAGTTCGAGGTAGAAGATATGAGATCATAGACGACATTAAGATATATTATGGCGTGGCTAACGAGAAAGGCAGGCTTCGGCACGAATTGGAGTCACGTGATTATCATGGTCCAGTCATGGCCATCTTGACAATTGCCTAATATACTGTAAATACATGTTCTAAGTTCTAAAAAACAAAGGAATTGCTATATTAAACTCCTGTCAAACGTGCATTTATATATAAACTTGTTCAATGTTGGCCATGTTATGATTAAGAATGTGACGCCGCGCCGTAGCCTGTCTTTCTCTTTAGCCACGGACATATGGTTCATATGAGGAAAGGAATAGGAAGGCAGGAAATAGGAAATATCTGAATCTAAATCTGAAAATAGTATATAATTGCAGAAATGGCGTATGTTGAGCAGATCAGATTTTAGAATTACAGAGCTATTCATTACTGAGAAAAAAATAACAAATTTAAAAAAAAAATTCAGTACTGTACTCTAAGGTGTAGACTTATGTATCCCTTTAGATTAAAGACACTTTTGACTATATTAATCAGGCAATGTAGGTTCATGCGCAAAGATGACGAACGGGAAAGTTTAATTTTAACTTGGAAGAAAGTCCACATCTGTAAATAAAGGCTGGTTCACAATAAACCGGAAACGAGAATCTGAACGAAAACGGTAAAATTGTTAAAATGTGTACATTTAAATGTGAGCATACACAATTAACGAAAAGCTTCCCGGAGCCCGGGATCGGGAACGGAGAGATGGCCAAGTTTCAACTTTGGCGTTCATGTTTCTGATCACAGCCCACTAGATTCATTCTATTGCCATCAACGAGCTAGATACTATAGAGAGGACAAAGACCTCAGAAAGTTGAAGACAATTGAACATTGGTCCGCCATGTTTCGGTTAGTCAAAACAAAGGGGCGTGGCTCGGAAGTTAAAGGAAATGACTGTGAACTGAGCTACATATTAAGACTATGTTAATAAGTAAAAAGTAAAATACACACAAAACTTTACTTTTTATAACAGCTGTAGACCTATGTTTTATTAGTTTCACTAAATATAGCCCAGATATTAAATGACAAGCTATACTCGATGCAACCAAAGCAAAGCACCTAAAGACGGATGAATTTAATCGGCAGAAGAAAAATAAATAATTTTTTTGACTTCGTCACAAATTTAATTACCTTACAGCTCTTCTAACCTAATATGAAATTATGTAATTCAGTGCTCACCAGGTGATATCAAGAGAGACGACGTATGCAACTAGTAGGAGTAAAATAGAGGAAAGGTAGTGGCGAAAATTGAAAAAAAAAATCCAGTAATTAAGTTATTGAGAAAAATTCATTTGACATTGGAATTAACACAGAGAACTTTTGAAAGCTGCAATTATTAAAACTACAAATAACCTCTTAGCATGCAACATAATAATTAAAGAATGACACTAATAGAAAGTTTCTCGTGAACATAACTCACCACATTTATTGAAACGATAAGATACTTACGATTAACATTGTTACCAGAAACAACAGGAGCCACAGCTAGGTACACTTCTTTTCGCGTGATGGAGACATCGTGTAGTCTAATATAATTTGAAACAAACGTTCTCACACGTGTCTCGCAACTAGGCAGAGGCTTTTGCATCACACACAATTTGTCATTATTTTGAACAATATTGACAAATTCTGTGTGATGCAAGTGCTAACTTTCCTCTTTGTTAACAAAAAGAGCCCTACGCATTAATAAAAAGAAAATTGGAGTAGGCCCTATAAACACAATAAATACTAAACTCTTGATGGTCAAACTTATTAATACAGATATTTCGCTTATGCTCATCCGTCTTATCTTATAATTCTCTGCGGCAATGGTACTTGTATTGAGAGGGGTTAATTATCCAGCAACGAATATTATGATTTACGGTACATTTCATTTAAATCCGAGGGAATGAGACATTTTTTGGAAATTTTAAAGTCTTAATTATTACTTTTTCATTTATAAATCAGATTTTTACAAAACCTATAGCAAAATGTTTAAGTTAAATATTCATGTATCTGAAGAATATAATACATGTACAAACTCGTTGCAGTGTACCTTTGATAAGCACTCCTTGCGGAGGCTGGCGGTGCTATAGACCGCCATGTTTTTTAGGGAACGATCCATAGTACTGTTGGCCTCCGCAGGGAGCGCTTATCAGAGGTCTTCAGCCTCTCTATAGTATCTAACTCGTCGATTGCCATCTAAAAGCTATTTTGTCGTCGTATATTTTGTAGCAAGAAGACCGTGACATAACCTATGCATTATTTTGTTCTGTGCTGTGCATCAACGAGCAAGTTTTATTTGATGAGATTCTAATATTGACTGTTGAGGAAAATCCTCACGTTTACGATAAGCGGCGCGCCTCGTATAAAGATGAGAAAATGAAGGAGAATACGTGGCTTTCAATAGCTACTCTTTGAACACCGATCGTAAGTGAATCATATTTTATTACTGTATTGGTTGTATTACACACTACATATTCATGCTTCAATTCAATAACTACTGTTGTGTTCATTTTTGTTCTATTACAAATGTTTCTTCTCTAATTATTTCACGTTATGGTAGACTTAAAATAGGTTGTGATAATAAAGATGCATGGGCATATTTATAGTACCGTTGAAATTTCGAAGTTGGTTAACCTGTGTTTATGTCGGCTGCCTTGTACTCATGAGAGAACGCCACTGGTCAATTATACACAAATAACATCAGAATGCGTAATATCGACTTTACACATCGTTATTGACATGCATATCGATATGCATAGTCGTCTACGTCCTCGGTTTATCGTGAATCAAAAATTTTCATATTCACGTTCTCTGCGTCTCGTTTTCACTCTGGTTCTCGTTCCTGGTTTATTGTGAACCAGCCTTAACGGTTAGTGCGTCTGGCCATGAAACCAGGTGGTGCGGGTTCGATTCCCGGTCGGGGTAAGTTGCCTGGTTAAGGTTTTTTTCCGAGGTTTTTCCTCAACCCAATATGAGCAAATGCTAGGTAACTATCGGTGCTGGATCCCGGATTCATTTCTCCGGCGTTATCACCTTCATTTCATTCAGACGCTAAATAACCTGAGATGTTGATACAGCGTCGTAAAATAACTCACTACTACTACAACATGGAAGAAAGGCCGGTAAATATTTTCTTGAATCACCACATTAAGGGCGAAGTTATTTTACTTGATATAACGACACGACATTCTCAGTTTTGCTTTATTTTACATCTTGATTTCACAACTTTTAACACTGTATCACTTCGGAATATGTATGATAAGAACTTTCTTGTGTTAAATTTTAACGTACCTTGTTAACATGTTTCGATCTATTTTCCGAAGATGACCGAAAATAGGTCGAAACATGTTAACAAAGTACGTTAAAATTTAATAAAAGAAAGTTCTTATAGATATTCCGAATTGCTTTATTTCTTTGTAAAAAAAAAGCTATGCGAAGGCTTTCTAATTTCCCTTAAATATTCAGTCGCTCTCAGGAAGATTTTAACCCGAAAACCGATCAAAGACAATCATGCTAACCATTGGACCGCCGAGAACGACAGAAGCTGTTTCTGAGAAACTACCAACAGACAGTTAAAAAAAGGAGGGATAGTTCTCGGCCTTCAAATTTTTAAACGATGTGCTCCTTCCGAGAAATGAGCAGATGGAAGACCGTGGTTACTTATTAACAACATGTGTATATATTTATATGCATAATGACAGCTCGTACGACTACAGAAACGTTGGTTCCGGGTTCATTTCACGGTAAGGAAAATTGTGTTTTATTTTCCTCCCACTGTAACTTAATATAGGGTAAAGGTTGGTAAATTGTGATAATTTGAACTGGTAATGGAAATTGCGGGAAAACGGCTGAACGGATTTTAATAAATGACCCCTCATTTTGAAGCTTGGAACCCAAGGTTTTTCAGAAAAATAATAGTTTTCATTGAAATGTCAATTTTTCAACATAATTTTCCTATTTTCCAAAATCCATCTGTCGTCAGTTTTGAGAACTAGGTAATTGCATTTCAGAATAAAACAAAAAAACACACTACAGTAAACAATATTACACGAAGGCCCTGATCTGCAAGAATGCTGACATATTTAGAGCTCAAATTAAATCGGTTATTAAAAACTTAACTTACTAAAAATAATATACAGGTTCGAATCTGTGGTGTGTAATTTTCTGGGTACAGCTGTGTATTGGATATTAAAAACTACAAAACTTGAGGTGGTTTGATGGCATTATTACCATTAAAAATGAAATATTATTGTAGTTAATGCCATGATGTGACTATTTTTAATTAATTATACATATTAATACTATATTGATGATATGAAAGAGAAACGTTTTGGGGTTATATAAGTAGATGTAGAGAATAACTTAAATTAGATTTTGATTTCTATATTTTACTGAGTGGCGGCTATATAGTATATATACTGTAGTATACGTTACTGAAAGCTATAAAACTTAGTATGATAATAATATTATTAAAAATCAAATATTTTTATAGTTATTAATCAAGTGGGGTCGGGTCTTTTTCATATATTTAATGGCGGTGTGGTGTAGATATTTATATGCGTGGTTTTCTTCAGTATTGGCTCGAGAGAGAGTATCTTTCATTATTATGGAAGCAAATAACTTTCAGAATGTCTGGTATTCTTCATTGAAAATAAATCTGAAAAATGTTTATTTGAACGTCTAATGAACTTAGTTTGCAGCATTTGCTGCACAAGTCACTAGTTAATAATATTATGATAGTTCTTTTTGAGAATTGTTTACAATTTTACTGAGCGAGAGAAGGACAGATAAAAAATGAACACAGAATTGAATCACAACATAAACCAAGTTATGGGCGAAGAAATTAACAATTTAGCGACTAAAAATGATCCAAAAAATCAGTCTATTGAAGAATCAAGAAATAAACCAAGTAATGAAGTGGTGAAAGAATAAAATTAAGAAAATAACGTGAAAAGTAATAAAGTATTGAAAAAAGAAATGAACCATAAATTAATAAATAAACAAATTCAATATATAAGAGAAAGAATAGATATACAAGAAAACAGGAAGTTGAAGGAAAAAATTAATGATGAAATGAATCAATTAATTAAGTCATACAAGGATTAACTAAGAAATGAACGAATAAATGTACTGAGAAATTTCTGGTGTTATCAACAGAGGGCTGGAAGAAAATATGGAGACAATATATGAAAGAATGAGACAGTAAAGGGGAAGAAACAAATCAATGCGTATTCCGAATCTCATCGGACCTGTGGACAACAATGACGTCACGCTGCAGTGAAATAGGAACAAAACTGCTGGAAGGATCGATGGCTGTCATGGCGACTGTATAAGTTGTTGTCTGTGCTACACTAGCAAAATTTTGCGAAATTTCCGTACTGCCATCTCGTTCAAAGAAAAGAGAGCATAAACAATTTATTTCTTGAACCTGTAGCAATAACTGGTCCGTTGACATGTTCGCTCATAAGCCATTAACATATTGTTTTTACGTTGTGCTCATTACAAACAATACAGCAGAACTAAAGCAGAACACACCGCCATGATACAATAGTGAACGATGTCATTCGTCTGCTAATTCCCGTCCTATACAAGAACCAATCAGATTCACTGATGGCGGCAGATGGAGACTGCCATCATCTCTGCAAGCTGATGGAACCGGTGCGACACCGGTGGAGCATCAGTGAAGCCATCGGTGAAATTCGGAACACCGTGATGCCATCAGATTATTCAGCGCTGAGATTCGGAATACGCTCAACGGGGAAAAAGGGAGGACAAATTCTCTAAACGCGTAGGTAAGACGTTGGTTCTCAACCTGAGGTTCCACGTTAAGACGTTATTCCATTGCTTTTAATTCCACAAGTAGATAATCTATTTAAAGTTACAGCGTATGAATTAAAAAAGCACATATATCAATTACATAAATTTTTACTAATATTAAGGGTAGGCCTACATTCTATGGAAATAATTTTCTAAGTGGTACACAAGTGAAAACAATGTTGTGAATCCTTTGAAAGAGAACATTAATCTAATCTGTATTGCATCTGCTTCAAGACGTAGTGACAATTTGCCTCAATCATGGAACGTTACACCATTCCACAACGCGTAAGATTAGTTAATCCGTCAGAATGCTTCCTATGAGGTTTATGAGGAGGTTGGTTGCGTCTCTTCTGATGGCTCTACTAGACGGGCTGATATCATAATTGATCGGCAGAAGGATAAGGATGTCATTCTTGATCCTACAATCCGTTTCGAGATGCACGAGCAACAGCCACAAGAGGTGTGTCGTGAAAAACAAGTCATATATGAGCCTTGTTGTCAGCATCTTGGAGCACAATACCACATTACACACTGGACAGTTTTTGGGCTCATGTTCGGTGCCCGTGGCACGATCCCACGTGAAACTTTAAATCAACTTAAACAATATAAAATTTCTGATGCAACCATTGATGCCATAGGATCTCGTGTGTTAAAATCATCCTTAGCTATAATTAGTAATCATTTGTACCCAACAAACTTCTATTGTAAATGATTTCCTATGTTGTCATAACCATTTATCTTAATGTTTTCATTTTCCTTTCAAATTGTCACACAATTGGTTTTCATGATTATTCTTTATGAACTGATTAGTAGGCCGATCTATTCGAACCCTTATTTAGGGCGGTTTTTTTAAATTAAATTATTATTATCAAAATGGGTCATCCGTTGCCAAGCATTCCGTGCGTTAAGTGTACGGTATGCGTAATCGCCCTTGCGAGAAAACAATACTTTCGTTAACAAACAAAATTGCCGCTTTAGGAGCAATGAGAATCCATTGGAGATCCAAGAAAGACCACTTCATTCCCAAAGTGTTATAGTCTGGTGTGAATTTTGGCATGGCGAAATTATTGGGCCTTATTTTTTTTTTCTAGATGAACGAGGAGAGGCTCTGACTGTCAATGGAGAAAGATACCAGGATATAAGAGACTTTTTGTCCTCAGTTGGAAGGTATAGACATGGATAACTATATAATAGGTTGCAAAACTGCGGTCAGCACCATCTGGCGGCAGGGAGCTCAAATAAGATTATCTGCGCCCAACGTCGTAGGTGGTGAACATTAGAACTACGTGTTGGGTACATTACCCAGAGTTCTCTATTTATCCGTTCGAGATGTTGCTCGAGAAAACAAGATGGCAGACAGAAACTTGCTAATAAGTGAACATAAAGTGATACTACGTGTGTATAAACAGTGTAAGTTAAACAGTGATGTTTATGAACGTTGTAAAAATAGTGTTGTTTACTGTATTGTAAAGTAATAGTAATATAATAAATTGAACTATCTAAGTAATTTTTGCAGATTTTTCCATTGCGCTGTACAATAAATGCCCAACGAATACAATCCCAATTATCTAACCGTTTGCTTTATTTTTTGTCCCTGTCTGGTTATATTTTAATTGGGTAGTGTAAAATAGATAGTCTCTTTTATCTTTCTGTTGGCTCCGGTAAGAATTTTCAGTAGAAGATGCTGTGAGGAATAAAAATGTAAATGTTTAATTTTAAATTGGGTTAGTTTTGAATATCGATGAGGGTGGGAGGGAATACTTTCTGCACAGTTCAACATTTTCGTCACCAGGTGCGCTGCTAAATGTATGGACTAATTACTCTTTTCGCTACTTGGTGCGCTGCTAGATGTAGCCTAATAAGTTCGCCTACAGGTGGCAGAAAGATCAATTTCTACATTAAGCGCCTCTAGCATGTGTTACGGGAAACTCAGTAAGATTCGCATCCTATTATATATTTATCCATGGTATGGATCTCAGAAACGTAGGGACAAATCTTGTCGGCACCATTGATGTTGTTGGTACTAAATTCAAGCTCAGTAAGGTCTAGTTCTCAATGAATCCAACTATGTCGCTAGTATCAAACCACTATCAAAATATTAGTAAAATATTTATTTATTTAATTTGTCAGTAATACGAATAATCTTGTATGTATATTATCTATCATTAATATTATGTCTCTAGGAAGTCAAAACACTTATATCCATTGTTGAAGTTTATGTTCGCACTTCACCGCAACGGACGCCATGATGTATTATGTTGTACTTGGATCAATTTTACCAACATAAGCCTCAAACAGTGACTTGAACGTTAGCGTCAATTAGTGAATATTTTCAAGATGATTGCATACGGAAGCAATTATTATTATGGTTACATTGCCATTCCTTTGCCTCATGTCTTTAAAATTATTAAAAGATGAGTAATGAATGTTTTCAGTTAATATTAAATTATGCCAGACCTGTCGTAGATGGAGATCCATCTGGTGGAGGTTCCAGATAATACACCAGGTTTCGTGATATGAGCACGAAATGGCTTAGGTGTCTTTACTGTATGCTCTCTATACTGTGGTCTGGTTTCAGCAGGATGCCGCCACGTGTCATACTGCTCACGAAACAGTCGACCTTTTGAGGGAGAAGTTCAGAGGCTTTAACATTTCGCGTGGTGGTGATGTTAACTGGCACCAGTGATCATGTGATTTAACACCGCTGAATTACTTTTTATAGGATTATGTTAAATCACGAGTTAATGATCTAAAGAACAATATCACGGACGTTATTAGCGAAATTGAGCCTGGTTTATGTTTGTCATTGAAAATTGGGAGATTCGTACACGCGCAACCCAATGAAGCTGCGGCGGTCATTTATTAGACATTTTCTCCCATACGTAATGACATTAAGTGTGTTTCAAAATTAACTAAATAAATAAACCTGTTTCGTTTATACAATTTGTTTAATTTTAAAAGTGTGACACTCTTACTGGAAGACCCTTTATTGCTCAATAAAATAGTGTAAATCTAGCACAGCAGATCTCTTGCAACACTACAGAACGGTTCGTCTTGAGAGGCTGTTGAGTTGGGAACGCTCATTGCTGAGCATGCCGCTACACCATTAAAGCGACCACGCTGATCTCCCCATCCCTCAGATCCATCGGGCTGATGCTGCTGTGTAGCCTACATGATAAGGAAAAATCCTGTTTCTTACGTAAGTGTTGCCAATTTAATGGCTCTGCTACCTTCGAGTTTAAGACATTCGAACCAATTAAAAACATCCGTCCCCTGTCATGTCCAAAACGACTCGGACACACCCAGTCTCGGCCGATCACTCATCTCCGGCTAGTTCCGAGAATTGGGGATGCCAGGAGTACATTCTTTCCCAACTCGCCTTCTCGATTTGTGTTATCCCAAGTTCCGGTTCTAGGATCGGCTGCGGATTTCTTTCTTAATGAAGTGGAACAAAATATTACGCAACTAGAATTTCAGCGTAGGTTTATCATTGGGTAAACGGAACAAGGTATTACGCAAGCAAGTTCACTATGAGTTTATCAACGTTTTCAGCTCTTGAAGACTCTCCTTAAATCATTGCTGTATAGGTCAACTGATGAATTGTTTAAGCTTATAAATTGAATTAATCTACTTAATATGAATTGTACAATTTTGTATAGCTTAACGAAAATAAGTTTGCAAATTGAACTAATTTGATTGTATATGTTTTTATAGTTTGGCTGATGAATTGTGTATGCTTTTAAAATGATTACTTTGTGTTTGTAATTTGAAGTAGTTTGCATAATATGTATTATCAATTTCTGTATATCACAACTGGTGGAATTGTTTATGCCTTAAATTTGATTAACTTACTTGTTTTGTATTATACATATAGCTCAACTGATGAATGTCAGCGCGTCTGGCTGCGAAACCAGGTGGCCCGGGTTCGAATCCCGGTCGGGCCAAGTTACCTGGTTGAGGTTTTTTCTGGGGTTTTCCCTCAACCCAATACGAGCAAATGCTGGGTAACTTTCGGTGCTGGACCCCGGATTCATTTCACCGGCATTATCACCTTCATTTCACTCAGACGCTAAATAACCTATGTTGATACAGCGTCGTAAAATAACCCAATAAAAATGAATGATCGTTTGCGTTTGTAAATTTAATAATCTGATTGGCTATGTATTGTATACTTTTAGTAGAGCCATCGATGTAGCTCAGTCGGCAGACTCGCTGGGCAGCTGATCCGGAGCTGCGTTCGGGCTTGGGTTGGATCCCCCTTTGGTCTTTGGTTTCTTCCGAGGTTTTCCACAGCCGTGGGACTGAAGCCGGATGGTCTATGGCGAGTCTATGGAGAGTCCCTGGCATCAACCCCTTTGAATTGATTACCCCCCTTTGATTTGATTACCTGGTTGGGTTTTTCCGAGGTTTCCCCAACCAAAAGGCAAATGCCGGGTAATATTTTGGCGAATCCTCGGACCTCACCTCATCTCACTACATCTCGCCAAAATATTGTAAAAAATTGCACAACATTGTAAAAATTGTAGAAAATTACTAAATTGTAAAACTTTAAAAATTTGTAAAAATTGTAATTTGTAATATTGTGAAATTTTGACTTGTTCCACATCTTAAAGCTTCATTGCTCATGTAAGATCTATGGAATAAAATGAATGAATGAATGAATGAATGAATGAATGAATGAATGAATGAATGAATGAATGAATGAATGAATGAATGAATGAATTGCGTAACAATACGGTAGAGAAGTAGAGCCAAGTACAGTCTGTAGATAAGGAGACAGGCAATAAATGATCTGTGGAACTCAGTGTACAAGGTAGGGCTTAAGCTGAAAAATAAATAATTAACGCAAAATTACACTAATGAATACCTAATTATATTTGTGGAAATTTCGAAAAGCCTGTACAACATTGTAAATGACTACACAGAAAGGGCGCTTCGACACCTTAAGGCAGTGGTTCCCAATGCATATTGAGTGTTATTTGGGAGGCCGGAGAGAAAAAAATCTTTGGGGAGGCCGAGATGTTGGAACATTCAAGTTGCAGAAACCTGCAAAAAGGTATTTTCATTAATCCACTCGTTTAGACGATTGAAGAATTTTCTACCCTTTTCCATGAAAAAAAATGTTAGTGCAAACACTCGTGATGCCCCACTTCGATTACTGTGATATTCTGCTTACTGACCTAAGCGTTACTTCGGCGCAGAGACTACAACGTGTTCATAATGTGCGTCCGTTTCGTCTGCAATATTCGCCGGGCTGATCACGTAACACCATCCCTCGAAATGTTGTCCTGGCTCCGTCTAGAAGATCGTAGGAAAATCCACTGTCTTTCCCTTCTCTTTCACATATTGCATTTCTCCACTCCTGTCTATCTTGCGTCTCGTTTTCAAAATTTATCCACCCATCATAACCTAGACACACGATCACAACACTCCTCAATAATATCCATTCCCTCCCACCGAACATCCTCATATTTATCTTCTTTCACTGTGGCTGTTCCTCGACTTTGGAATTCCCTACCGAGTAATGTCAGGGACTGTCAGACATCAAATCAATTTAAGAATAGGCTAACGAGATATTTTTCTAACAATTATTGTCAACAATAATAGCTGTTTCAGGTTTCTCAATGTTTAATGGTTATATATATCACAGATAAATATCTAAATTATCTCATTATTATTATTATTATTATTATTACTATTATTATTACTATTATTATTACCATTATTATTATTATCATCATTATTATTATAACTATTTCTTAGCAATGTTTATTATTGTCACACTAACATTAGTTATCCAATTTTCATTATTTACTTTCATGTTGTTTCATGATCTAGATATTAATGTAATAACTATGTAACCAAATGTATTTAATTAGAATTAGAGTCTGGCAGGGCGGAAGAGAAGGCCTACTGGCCTTAGCTCTGCCAGATTAAATAAATTATTATTATTATTATTATTATTATTATTATTATTATTATTATTATTAGATGGGAAGATAACATTAAAATGGATTTGAGGAGGTGGGATATGATGATAGAGACTGGACTGATCTTGCTCAGGATAGGGACCTATGGCGGGCTTATGTGAGGGCGGCAATGAACCTTCGGGTTCCTTAAAAGCCAGTAAGTAAGTAAGTAAGTAAGTAAGTAAGTAACAGAAGAACAGCAGTACAATGAGAAATAAACAAACATTGTTAAAATGAGTTCAAACAAGGAATCATATACTGAAAATGCAGGAAAAAATGCAATTGAATGTTTAATTCCATCGAAATCCCGCGTAAGATATGAAGTGGAATATAAAAAATTAGAGACTGACGTTCCAAGAAAAATGTAGAAAGTGTGCCGGAGCAGTATCATTACCTAGTAACTGGTTTCGTTACAGAAGTATCATTATCTAACTAGTTGCGTAATAGGAGTATCATTACGTAATTAGTTGCGTAATGAATATGTTTACAACATTTTTATTAGTGATGTAAAGTCAACATTACATAATCAAACTGCGAAAACAGTGTTGTTGTTGTTGTTGTTTAGTCAACTGTCCGAAGAAAGGTCTGAACCTCACAAGTGATAACAACAAGGCACCACTTATGAGGCAACTAGGCCAGGTAGGATGGCCAGTTCCTTTCCCTCTCCATTGCATACATCGCCGATTAGCTACATATTATACTAATCAGACTTCAGATGTATACAAACAATTGTTCTTCCTCTGACACACATCGTCAAGTGAAATGCACTGTCTGATAGTAGATGTATATATCAGACAGAACCTCAATCAGAGGCAAAACAGCGCTAATCCTAATAAAAAGAGACTTATTGGCTGTAGCCCAACTCGCCATCGTCTTTTGTTCTAAAAAACTGAATTAAACCAGACAAATGAACATCTCAACGCGGAACTAGAGATGGTACGATTCATCACCCGAAACACCAGCTAGCAATCTACAGTGTAAAGAATGTCTGAAATAAGAGTATTCACAATGAGATTCTGCAATTGTCTTCGGCAAATACCGCTCGGTACATAAAATCTAGAGTACTGAAAATGGTGACATCGTTTGGCGCTGTGACAATTAAAGGCTACTTTGTGGAAAACAAATGTACAGAGTTAGAGATGGGGGAAAATAACACTATTAGATTTTGTTAAGACAGACTGAAAGGTGTGACCAAACTACAAAATATGTTCACTGCTATGGTATAATCACAGTGTATTATATAGCTACAGTCACGAAGCTCAATACGTAGTAAATATGCATCCATAGATAGTTGCTAACCACTAGGATCGCTAATATCGCCTCATTACAGACAATGCGAAATTGTATCGGCACAGTCTATTGTTCCTAGCAACCTCACAACTCAAGCTTCGTGACTGTATATACTAGACTGTGGTATAACGATTTGCATGTCTGATTGTGAAACGAGAGGGCGCAGGTTCAAAACCTAGCTGTGAGAAGTTAGGTGTTTTTTTTTCTTCTTCCGAGGTTGAAATTCGAACTCATTTCGCTATCTCTTGTGCACGTGACACTATCGTCGCGCTTTACTCGTATTTCCGTAAGACTACATAGATCTGTGAAATCCATAATTTCTATATTTTTACACCAATTAATCTGAAATTTTTACTTCTTATTTCTTACAATGTCGACATGCAATACACAAATTTTCACTTTACTACTCCAATTAGTTTACCTATAATTACTTTGTTTCTTTTAATACTGAATTATAATTCTTCAAATTTTCGAAGTTTACATAATTTTTCTTTAAATTTATATTTATTTTATTCCTGATATATGTACGTAAAATATAACACATGCTTTTCATATTCTTCCAAATTAATTTTTGAGAAAAAAATATTTCTCGTTTTAGTTGTTAATTGTTCAATTATTGAAAACTAATCACATTTTCAACACATGGTAATTTGAATAATTTCAATTGCAGAAGAAAACACATGTATCAGTTTATTTCACATGCTTTAGTGGACCTCTGTGCAAAATTTCACTGAAATTGAGGAAAACTGCATTCATTAGAGCATTTTGAATATTACGAAATGTTGAAAATTGGAAAATCGAGAAAATGAGTATCAAAGTACGTGCTTGATATTGTGACAGCGACGTGAGATTCGAACTCACGACCAGCGTCCCGCAAGAGAGAAGATCGCGCGGAGCACTTTGGGACGGCGCGCGGCGAGAGAGTGGAGAGGGAGTTTGCGCGCGCATCTTCTGCTTGCCTAGAGAGGCCGAGAAATCCGTCGAAGTGGAAGACTCGCGAATTCGAACTTTCGAGGCTACGTCGCTGTGGTTATAAATTACGGTCGCGAAGGAACGACAGTAGTTTTCAGTTATTCAGTCAGTGAGTAAGCCAGAGCAAGCAAGCCAGACTTGTGTGTCGGAGTTCGACTCGAGTGTGCGTCCGCATCTGCGTCAGCATCCGAAGGCCTGAGTTCGAGTGCAGTGGACCGCAGTTGGAGGGACCTGAGTTCGAGTGAAGTGGACCGCAGTTGGAGGGACCTGAGTTCGAGTACAGTGAACTGTCTCTGAAGGTCTGTGGTTCGAGATACTGTGAACTCGAGTGACTGAGATAGAAGAACTGTGAACTGAGAACTGACAGTTCTGATTTGTAAATAGTGCTTTGTAAATATTAGTTAAGATTAACAGTTCATTGTTGTTCGTACTAGTCCAAGTAAATTGTCATTGTCATCAGTGGAGTGCTATAACGAATACTGTGTTGAGTGAAAATCCAATTGTTGACGAGAGCGTTTAAGGCGAATTGTAGAAAGGAATTATTGTTGTGAGGAATAAATTACATTGTTGTTACTAATAAAATTCACAATATATAAATAAAGTACAGCATGGTGACTTTGCTGATGTTGAGTTCTTCCACCGGTTTGTGGCATAGCAGATGTTGAGTTGGGTTATGCGATGAGTCGGGTAAAACCGATAAAAAAGTGCCACCTTATAAAAATGACCTAAAGTTTAGGAATAAAAAACACACAAACACATACTTACTGAAAAACAATACCTCATGAACTTCATCTGGGAAAGTATTAAATATCAGAATGTAAAATGTAGGCTATGTAATATTTGAAAATAAATATGTGGATTGGAAACAGAGATGGTCATTAAGTATATGAAACAGCGGGTCAAAACGAGAAACAGGAGACGAAATCTCAAAGGGAAGTGGAATAGGATGAGGAATACGACAAGAATGCACTTTATCATGTACCCTACTGAACATCTGCTTGGAGGATTCAGTGAAGAACTGGAGGACTGATAGTAGAAGGAAGAAGAATAAATTGCGTAAGATTTGCTGACGACATAGTTCGTTAGCAGAAGGTGAGATAATACTAAGGGATTTGCTACTGGAGCTAAATGACAGCTGTGAGCAATATGGGATAAAGATAAGCTCAAACAAGACAAAGACCATGATTACACCGAACAAGAAATTTGCTCCGACTTAAAACAATGCGTCCATTATGGTCGGATGTGCGCTGAATCCGAAAATGCATCTCTTTTCTTCGTATCACGTAAGGTTTTTAAGATATACAGAGTTATTTATATACAACTGACACATTTCTTTCATTAATTGTTTCAAAACAAACTGTGCTAGCGACAACTTATTATACCTAAAATGTACAGGAGTTTTGGGAGATTATTTACCTCTATAGCAAATGTTGTCCGGCGTTGTCAAATCCGGAGATCTCGGTGGCCACAGGTTCCTGGAAATTATTCGGTCGTCACATAACCGGATAAATGGAACCATGCCAATGACCCAATTTTAGCACCAAATTAAGCAGAATCTTCTGGAGTTTCGATTCCTTGTCACTAGATGCGCAGATGTTTATGTTTTATTCCTATTGTTGGCAGCTGTTTTCGACATTTTGTGTCAACGTGAAAATGCAGTACACATTAAATCAACGACTCTTCCTTGTGAAGCAATACTGGATTACGAATTCAATTACAGCTACTCAAAGGGCATACCAGAGAGAATTTGGTGTTCGCAATCCTCCCAAAAGGAACACAATACTGGGACTGGTAAACAAATTGGAAACAACTGGATCTCTGGTGAGTGAAAAGGGCAAGCATCGTTCATCTAGGCTTCCCACGGTTGTTGTTGACGTAAGAGCACGACTGGAGCAGTCACCCAAAAAATCATTAAGACGTTTGTCGCAGGAGACAGGGTACACCTACTCAATGTGTCAGAGAGCCTAAAGCCATAGAGGGTTACGGTTGTTCATCAGCTACAGGAACCAGATAAGGATAAAAGATTGAATTATTGTCGTTGGTTTCAGACGTTCATTGTGCAAAATCCTGCCATGTTGTCCATCACATGGTTCACAGATGAAGCATGGTTCCATTTATCCGGTTATGTGGCCACCGAGATCTCCGGATTTGACAACGCCGGACAACATTTGCTATAGAGGTAAATAATCTCCCAAAATTCCTCTACATTTTAGGTATAATAAGTTGTCGCTAGGACAATTCGTTTTGAAACAATTAATGAAAGAAATGTGTCAGTCCTATATAAATCATTCTGTACTATGATTTCACTTTTCGATAAACGCTCCCCCAGAAAACATCTCGCGCGGGTATAAACCAAAACAAAAGCTAATGCAGTTTATGGGTTTATGACTTATTTCCGGTTTCTTATGGTTGTTGGCATGTTCTTTTGTACTTCTAATAAATAAACAGATATTGGTTCCTTCTATTAAGAAAATTGCATAACAGTTCAAAGTGAGGTCTACGCAATGAACAAACAAGGGTGTGGTTTTCAGTATTTAAAAGAAAAGTTTACCATTTTTAGTGAAGGAAAATTAAAAGAGGGCATTTTCATCGGTCCACAAATACACAAAGTTATGGCTGACTCTTTGTTTGAGGAAAAACTTTCCGTTATAGAAAGAATGGCATGGCGCGCTTTCAAAGATGTTTACTCCAATTTCCTTGGAAATTCTAGGGCAGAGAACTATATAAAACTTGTTGTGGAAACGATGTTAAGTGCATATGACAAAATGGAGTGTAATATGTCTCTCAAAATACACTTTTTACATTCTCATTTGGATATCTTTCCTCCTAACTTTGGAGCGGTAAGCGACGAGCATGGGGAAAGATTTCATCAAGAAATATCTGAAACGGAAAGGCGATATAAAGGAAGATCATCATCCAGCATTCTTGCAGATTATTGTTCGTTCCTTGTAAAATACAGTTCCGCGTCTAGTTATAAACAGACGTCATCCAGAAAATTATATTAAATGTAAGTTCAAATTCCGAGATTTTTCTCATTATACGCATGAAATATTTTTATTGTTGCTGTGTTTTAAACTATGTAACATCATGTTTGTATCCAGCATACATTTTTCAAGTATTATGAGGAATTTTGAATCCTTAATGTGTTGTAATTTCATCAGTAGCAGTGAACATTAAAAACAAATAAGTTTTGTCATAAAAATATTCAATTCATTTTCCCCGGAAAATGGTACGTGATGGGGCAATTTGGATTTGAAATTCAGATTTAGGGCACACATATTAGTAATATTCACCTATTTTTATTTCGAAACAAGACAAAAAGTAAAAATTTGTTGTTCAGTGTTATCGGAAGAAACATAATGAAGGTAAATGTGCGAATTCGAAATGAGGCAGTAGAAGAAATGGACAGTTTGACATACTTGGGGTGTAGTAACATGAGTTGCAGTCAGGAAGCCAAAAGGAGGATAGCAGTGGCTTAATAGAAAAAGTAGCATCTTCTGCGTACCTTTGGAAAAAGAACTAAGCAAGAGACTATAGCACAGGCAGAATCAATAGGCGGGTTTTTGGTTCGGTACGGAAACAACTCACTCCACACTTTCTCTAGCGGTTTATGACCTGAACAAAGAGACCTTTCTGTCGCTCCGTTCGAACGTTAGTTATTGACAAGTGCTCGTCTGTGATACTGGAGCCTAATTTTACATTTAAATTAGTAATATTTTTTTTTAGATATTGTAACCTAAATTTTTAGGAGCTCCAGTGTTAGTTATAATTAGGTAAAATACATTACGTTTGGGAATAAATTATTATTAGGATCATAAAATGAAATATTATTTAATAACTTGTCAATAATACATTAACTTGAGTAGATATAACTGTGATTGGCGACTATTTTATCGACATTTTTTTTCAGTGAATATATGCTATTTCAACACTTCTTGTATTGAATTGTTCATGGACTTCAATAATACAGATGCATAAATAAGACTGAATGAAACTCACCACATAGAACCAGAATAGTGCTGAGTGCCCTATTTATAAAACGATTTTTTGTGTCATACTTATTATGTTATTTATTTTATTAAGCTTAGCCATTCGTAAGTGTGCTTTCATTACGAATCTCGTTCATGTTATAATAATATACATATTCCACAATCAGTAAACATACATTAATATTTTGTACTTTAATTTTATCGTGATTTATAAAGTTGGTAAGTATACTGCATAAACATTATTTAGTATTTACTGTTTCAACACAACATTCTGAAAATATATAAATACAAAATATTTGTGTAATGCTAAATATATGATTTATATTAGGTTTACATTACACTTTATTACATTTGTGAAATGGCTTAACTTGCGAAATATTATAATGATAATATTGAGTAAAGAACGTAGGTCCTATTTGTAATTATGAAAAATCACGTTATTATTTTATTTATTTTCTAAGTTTTCCCGTAGTGAAAAAGTATCAATGGAGGAGAAAGTTATTTGGGACAGGACCATACACCAATCAGGTTCTGAGGGGTGTAGGAGTCGGGGTAGTCAAGTAGGGGTTCGCCAGATCCGCCGATTTCTTCTGCCCCTAGTATAGTGAATCTATGTTTGAATAAAAATCCGCGGCTTCAAGAGTAGGGATATCTTATGCGAAGTTTTACCGCTAGATGGCAGAAGCGTTCCATGCGGCGCAACATGTTGTAGGGCTATGCTATGTCATATGCTACATTTGATTACGATTTCCCGCTTGTTGGTCTTCTGTGCGTGCCAAAATTATATTTACAATTATTTTGCTCAACCTAGTATAACTTAATATAATTCAATATTTTCTTACCTCATAATTTAATTTAATTTACAATAAATAATAACGTAAACCTGTATAATATTGAGCGATTCCCCGAGATGGGTGGGGAAATCTGCAGTATGCAGAATACTGGGTGTTCAGTTCAAAATGTGTCTTGGCTCGCTGTATGCCGTCAAGTGGCTAGCTGATGAGCCTAGAGAATTCAATCTTCCTACACTTCCGCAGCTCAGGTGTATAATCTAAGAGGCAGAGAAGTTGGCTAGCAAGTACGGCGTTCATTCTGAAGAGTACGTACCGATACGTACGGTAACGCCGGTAGTGGCAGGAATGTGAACTGTTTGGAAATACGTACTGTCGGGATATGGGGAGAGGGTTAAGACGATTACTTACGTATTTGTTGACATTAACTTCGACGGTCAACATGGACACGGAGCATTTGATTTGTGTTGTGGAATGTTACCGTACGCAACCGATGATAACAAATACCCTGCGTACGACTTGCCGGCGCAAAACACAGTTCGAAAGAGGTTATGGTAGCACACAGACTGTACAGACCGCCATATGTTGCTACGACGTTCAAGTTATACCATACACGTTCTCAAGTTCAGATTGAAGAACGCCTTAAATAATAGGCAACTTCTCTAACATATATGTTGAAACTCGCTTCAAATCGGTGACTCAACAACAGTGACGTCATGACACACTTTGAAATGAACACCCAGTATAGATAGGAGTAAATTAAATGTTCATGAACCTAAACGAGAAATTTGAGAACGAGGTGCACGAATAAAAAAAATAGGAACTACCGGAATGTCGTAGGTGAATATTTCCCTCTTTAATCATTAGTATTTAAGAACCGTACGCTAAAAACAGGATATGCAACCACCAATACGTGTTTTTTTTTATAGGGAAGGGACTATCGAGATTGAATTCCATGTATTTTTTTTGTAGTTGCAGAATGATCAAATGCAATTTTTAATAGGATGATATAATATGACCGCAGTAGTATCACGCACGATTAGTAGTGTGTTTTGTGGGTTAAGGACATGCAGTTTTGAATTCTATGTAGTATGATTTTGAAAATTTGAAGTTAAAACATGGTTTTAATAATTAGGGTACAGTACATTAAAAACATTATTCACGAAATGGATTTCACTAGGGATCGTCCTGGATAATAAACAGCCCAGTTTATCGAGAGTTTACTGCAGGCGTAAACTTCGGAGACTCCTACAACTACTGCATATAATCTAAGCTAACATACTGTAGCTCGCTGTCGAGGTTGCATATGTTTTTATTAATTTTTCTTTTTCCTCTTCCAAAATGAAACTGTAGTCAACAATTCCTTACTTGAAGTAGTTACTTTTATTTAATAGCTAGCACTTTCGAGGCGCAATTTAATTACTTATATTTTTTAAGGTTTAACGCATATTTTCAGAATATTTCGGGACCTGATTGAAGACAAAAAGCTTTGCCTGGTGTTTACATATAGGAACATAACAAAAATTTGTCATTTTTAGTTGTTTTGAAGAGTAGTTAATATACTAATACACTACGTATAGTCCACACCTGTGGAGTAACGGTCAGCGCGTCTGGCTGCGAAACCAGGTGGCCCGGGTTCGAATCCCGGTCGGGGCAAGTTACCTGGTTGAGGTTTTTTTCCGGGGTTTTCCCTCAACCTAATACAAGCAAATGCTGGGTAACTTTCGGTGCTGGACCCCGGACTCATTTCACCGGCATTATCACCTCCATATTATTCAGACGCTAAATAACCTAGATGTTGATACAGCGTCGTAAAATAACCCAATAAAATAAAAACTACGCATATCCTCAATGTTTATATACCGAAAAACAATGCACACGTAAAGCGCATCCCTCAAAGTACACGTGCGCTATCTGTTGGTGCTAGTTCAAGATATCCCTATTAAGTGAAAAGAGGTTCCGCCGTGAAGATAGGCAATACACTTGACACCCGTGAGACAACATTTAATTTACTGAAGAGCCCTTGCCTGGCCTCGAAGATCCCCCGACCGCTCACTGCTTTGAACTTTCATCTGTGGGGAAACGTGAGGGGCCAGGACCGGTCTAAGTAAGATCTTTTCGCTCGGATTGTCGAAGCGGCCACAAAAACCAAGAGGTCAGCAAGTCGTTCTTGATCGTCTCTACCACGAAACCGAAGATCGCATCGTAGAATGCATTTCATTTTCCGATAACCGTAATTAGGAATTAACTTAGGAAAATATCACTGTTATTTGCTCAGCCGCTACTGGAGGTGGCCACATAGCAGGTGCGTGTCCCCCAAACTCTAAACAACCTCATGTAGTGTGTGTGGCCTTCGACGTCTTGCGTCGAGACTGCGTCAGCGGCCAAGGATTCCTTCACAAAAAATGGTCGGCTTAATCTGCTCTAGTCTGAGACGCACTCTCAGTTCAGACAGCTGATGGCTGCTCTCAGAAGAAAAGTTCCATTTGCAGTCTCTGAGATTTTCAATTTTATTTCCCACTCACTTTCTAACACTCCTCCAGTGAGTTTTGTATCAATATCTTATTTGCCGATATAAAAGGAGCGCTTTTTTTTACACAAAAATAAACTTAAAAGTATCTACAAGTGTATTTTAAAACAAAGGTAGCAATATTCAGGATTTCATTTTAGTGTCTGTTATCTGAAGTCTGATTAGTGGAATATGTAGCTAATCGGCGATGTATGCATTAGAGGGGGAAAGGAACTGGCCACCCTACCCCCTACCTCATGTGTGATGCCTTATTGGTGTTACTTAAGAGGATCAACCTGTCTTCGGACAGTTGACTAAACAAGAAAAACAACAATCTGTTACTAATTTTATTGACATTTAGAAAGAAAGCTACAGTTTGAAAGAGAAAAATGCAAATTCATTTGAATAACATACGGAACATGCTCAACAATGGACATATCTTTCGGAATTATATAATCTTCTTCTTTACTTACAGACTTGGCCTAATTTTAATCCTATTCCTGTGCTCAATCTTCCTATGCCTGGCTTTATTTTTGCTCTATGTGCCCAATTTTCCTATGGCTCGCTTATCTTTGCTCTATGTACCAAATATTTCAATGCCTCGCTTTGCCTATGTTCTATGTGCCCAATATTCCTATTTCTCGCTTCACCTCCATTCTATGTGCCAAATATTTGTCTCGCTTTATCTTTGCTCCATGTCAAATATTCCTATATCTCGCTTTCCCTTTGCTCTACATGCCTCGCTTTATCTATGTTCTATGTGCCCAATATTCCTATTTCTCGCTTCACCTTCATTCTATGTGCCAAATATTCCTGTCTCGCTTTATCTTTGCTCAATGTCAAATATTCCTATATCTCGCTTTCCCTTTGCTCTACATGCCTCGCTTTACCTATGTTCTATATGCCCAATATTCCTATTTCTCGCTTCACCTTCATTCTATGTGCCAAATATTCCTGTCTCGCTTTATCTTTGCTCCATGTCAAATATTCCTATATCTCGCTTTCCCTTTGCTCTACATGCCTCGCTTTACCTATGTTCTATGTGCCCAATATTCCTATTTCTCGCTTCACCTTCATTCTATGTGCCAAATATTTGTCTCGCTTTATCTTTGCTCAATGTCAAATATTCCTATATCTCGCTTTCCCTTTGCTCTACATGCCTCGCTTTACCTATGTTCTATGTGCCCAATATTCCTATTTCTCGCTTCACCTTCATTCTATGTGCCAAATATTCCTGTCTCGCTTTATCTTTGCTCAATGTCAAATATTCCTATATATCGCTTTCCCTTTGCTCTACATGCCTCGCTTTACCTATGTTCTATGTGCCCAATATTCCTATTTCTCGCTTCACCTCCATTCTATGTGCCAAATATTTGTCTCGCTTTATCTTTGCTCCATGTCAAATATTCCTATATCTCGCTTTCCCTTTGCTCTACATGCCTCGCTTTACCTATGTTCTATGTGCCCAATATTCCTATTTCTCGCTTCACCTTCATTCTATATGCCAAATATTCCTGTCTCGCTTTATCTTTGCTCAATGTCAAATATTCCTATATATCGCTTTCCCTTCGCTCTACATGCCCAATATTTCAATGCCTCGCTTTGCCTATGTTCTATGTGCCCAATATTCCTATTTCTCGCTTCACCTTCATTCTATATGCCAAATATTCCTGTCTCGCTTTATCTTTGCTCAATGTCAAATATTCCTATATCTCGCTTTCCCTTTGCTCTACACGCCCAATATTTCAATGCCCCGCTTTACCTATGTTCTATGTACCCAATATTTCTATTTCTCGCTTCACCTTCATTTTATATGCCAAATATTCCTGTCTCGCTTTATCTTTGCTCAATGTCAAATATTCCTATATCTCGCTTTCCCTTCGCTCTACATGCCGAATATTTCAATGCCTCGCTTTGCCTATGTTCTATGTGCCCAATATTCCTATTTCTCGCTTCACCTTCATTCTATATGCCAAATATTCCTGTCTCGCTTTATCTTTGCTCAATGTCAAATATTCCTATATCTCGCTTTCCCTTCGCTCTACATGCCCAATATTTCAATGCCTCGCTTTGCCTATGTTCTATGTGCCCAATATTCCTATTTCTCGCTTCACCTTCATTCTATATGCCAAATATTCCTGTCTCGCTTTATCTTTGCTCAATGTCAAATATTCCTATATCTCGCTTTCCCTTCGCTCTACATGCCGAATATTTCAATGCCTCGCTTTGCCTATGTTCTATGTGCCCAATATTCCTATTTCTCGCTTCACCTTCATTCTATATGCCAAATATTCCTGTCTCGCTTTATCTTTGCTCAATGTCAAATATTCCTATATCTCGCTTTCCCTTTGCTCTATATGCCCAATATTTCAATGTCTCGCCTTATCTTCGTTCTGTAAGTTATGCCCAATAATCCTATGTCTCGCTATTCCTTTGCTCTATGTGCCCAATATTCCTATGTCACCCTTTACCTTTGCCCTACGTGCCAAGTATTCAACATATAGATGTAATTTGTGCATAAATCATAAATAAAAACCTTAACAAGAAAGGGAATCTTAAACCATACACAATTCATTCATAGTTTTCTAAACAAGGGCAGGTCTCTCAATGCAAACCCAGCATTCTCCATTTTTTTCTAACTTCTACCTTCCGCTTTGTCTCCGCATATGATCCCATATATGAAAGGTTCAGAGCCATAGTGGGCCAAGCGCCATTTATTAAAAACGGAGAAAACAAGGGTTAAAGTTAAGTTAATGCCATAATTTAATGAAGATTGACATATCATTTAGTTATATTACTTGCTATATGTTTCATTGAATTATGATATTCGCTTAATTTTAACCTTCGCTTTCTCCGTTTTTAATATATGGCGCTTGGCCCACTATGGTTCTGAACCCTTCATATTTTAATGTTGTCTGTAATCTGACTTCTTCACCTAACTCTTCTCCCATTCACCATTCTTTCCAGTATATCCTTCAGCAGACAGTGATCCAACCAATTCCTTTTTCTCTTCCTGACCAGTTCCAGCATCATTATTTCACCCATTCTTTCCAATACAGCTTCAGTTGTTATTCTGTCTGTCCATTTCACAGGCTACATTCTTCTCTATATTCACATTCCAAATGCTTCTATGCGCTTCTCTTCACTTCATCGTAATGACCATATTTCTGCTCCGTATAATGCTACACTCCACACAAAGAACTTCACTACATACATAAAAACCTTAACAAAAAAACTAGTAATCGGTTTGCAGGTAAAAGTAATTTGTGATTAAGTTATTCATAAAACCTCTTAGCAAAACAGGGAATCTTAATCAATGATCAAACTTCGTACATCAAAGAGTTGATTTTGCCTGAAGTGATTGCAGCAACAATTCGTCATTGCTGAAAATTTGGGATTGTGTAGGTAGTAACTTTATAGAAAGAAAGCTCACAAGTCAAGTCTCTATAATTTGACTGTACTTCAGAGGCTGACAAGAGACCTATTAGCTTGTAAATCTCACAGCCATTCAGTCAATCGATACTTGCAAGCACACGAGCTTCGCGCGTACAATCCGTATTTTCTTCCTCCACTTTTCCGGTTTGCATCATTTTTAATTTTAGAATTATAACTGGATGGAGTTACGCAATAAGAGACCAAGCGCCAAAAACCTGTTTCGAGATATTGGCCATTGAAATAAATCTGCTTTTTTTTTATACAAAACATTTTATCCATGACCATAACAAAAAACAAGCGTTTACTAAATACTTTTGCGTTGGTAAAGTAGGCTTTTATTTAACATTACTTTATTCCACTAGTGAAATAAAGCTTTACCTCACAGTTTAAACTTTATCTCACAGTTCATTAGTATTTTTCTAGTACCCGGGCACACACCTATACTTTTCCATTCAACTATTACTCAAGAAGTTACTAGATGTCACTACCTCTACTTCTTTATTACCATTTCTTAAATCTGCATACACTCAATCTCCTTCTCTTTTCTCTTTCTACTAATACTGCTACATCTAATTTGTGCATTGCATCCATATCTAATATGTATTTTTTTACGCTAAACTGGAGAATTCCCACGGTATCTTTGAACCGTGCCGTTACGTTTAGCACCAAATTTAAGTAAATACACAATCTCGCCAACATAAGAACACGACGTTGGTGTGTGGCGTCGTTGGAGGGAGAAATTTGTTTATTCTCTCTCTCTACCTCCTTCGTTCTGAACATTACTGAGAGATAGCACCACTGTTAGCTACAAGATATATTTGCGCAAATATATTGAAGTAGATTACGTGACATTACGTGACTTAGATGAGAGTCTCTGGGCAAAACAGTTTTGCTATATTTCTTTTTTTATTAAGTGTTAAGCACAGGAACGCCATTTCGTAATTTTATTTAAGAAACAAGCCAAACAAATTATCTTTACATCAAAAACGGATGCTCCCTGGACCAAATTATCGTATTTTATAATTGTTTGAATGCAACAGAAGCCAGAAGTTTTGCACTTGACTAATGCAGTGAATTATATAAGAATATAGTCGCGAATTTTACTACCACCATTTGGATTGTGTTTTGTTTGGCACGGCTCGGTACGGCCCAGTGACTAGTGGCCAGCGAGTAACGTCGACTATCGACATTGCTCTGCCGTGGGTATTATCCAGTTGTTCCTTTTTTAAATCTTGTAATGGTTTACCTTTTGGGATACGAGGAGACTTAAACCAGCGAAGTTGGGTTTATGGGTTTATAGGATTTGATAACAACACGCCTTAATCAACTGAACTAAACAGACACAATGATTAATTACGTTTTAATATTCCTCTTAAGTTTACAGAAGTAAAATGTCAAATTATTTTAATCACATTAGTCCCGTGAACGCTTCTAAATAATCCCTGAAACTTCAAAAAATGAAAATACACGTTTAAAATGAAAAAAATATATATTAAAATTATATAATTACTTATAATTTGTTATTTTTCCAACGCCTTGGATACCATTCTTCACTATTCATGGCCGCCTACATCATGACCTACCTATCGATTCTAAAATCCATGCCAGGATATCTGATTATATGAGGACTTATTTTCAACATATTTTCTTCTATAAAAAAAAATTCTTTGTTATGGCCATGGATAAAATTACGTATTTATTGTGAGCGTGATCTTCATTGCTTAAATCTTTCCACTCGCGCAATAAAGATACACTTACCTCACAAGTACCATAATAGTTATTTATGGTACTTGTGAGGTAAGTGCATCTTTATTGCACGAGTGCAATAAAGATCACGCTCACAAGTACCATACGTAATTTTATCCATGACCATAACAAAAAATTATGTTTTATAAAAGAAAATATGTTGAAAATAAGTCCTCATATAATCACATATCATGGCATGGATTTTAAAATCAATACGTGTACTAGGTAGGTTATGATGTAGGAGGCCATGATTAGTAAAGAATGATATCTAAGGCGTTGGATAAATAACAAATTATAATTAATTATATAATTTTAATATATATATATATTTTTTCATTTTAAACGTGTATTTTCGTCGTTTTGAAGTTTCAGGGATTATTTAGAAGTGTTCACGGGACTATTGTGATTTAAATAATTTCACATTTTACTTCTGTAAACTTAAGAGGAATATTAAAACTTAATTAATCATCGTGTCTGTTTAGCTCAGTTGGCTAACGCATGTTGTTTTAAAATCTTATAAACCCAACTTCGCAGCAGCGAATAGGGATTATAAAGAATGGACACTGAGCGAATTTTCCTGTGTTTTGTTTCTCTGTGCGCAGCGGTTAGTTCCACTTTCAAGCGCTAGAGGTTAGTGTAATCGAGCATACGATAAGATAATAATTGAGAATAGAATTGAGACACAGGATCCAAACATCGCCTACCTTATTGCATAATCCAGTAACCCTTTGCTTCAAATAAATTCAAGTTAACAGCTTTTCCTTATCTCTCAGTGACAAACTTGTTGTAATAATAATAGTTTATATTTCAGATATAATAAATTATATTATAAAATGATATAATACATTATAAAATTAAGTATCGAATTCGTTTAATATTTGTATATAATATAATATAGGTATATGGTTTTACTTCTCATAAAAGTTTTTTTTTTTTTTTTTTTTTTCCATTTTCACTGCTATCAAATCATTACATATTTTAATTGTTGTTGGAGTCAACGTCTCAACTCTCATTATAAAGGAACTCTAGAGTCTAGACATTACATTTAATGGCGGATTTATTATTTTATGGATTCAATTTTTTTTATTTGAGTACATAATGTGCCTAGATGTATTAATTATATGTGTTATATTTCCGCTGTGTCGACTGCTAGCTGGTGTGATGTCAGCGCCAACTCCAGGGAGAAAGCAGAATCTCACGCTTTAGCTGGCTTGAAGGTCATTGAAATCAGCCCGGCTACATCAAAGGTACCGACGCGAAGTGTCCATTCTTTATAATCCCTATTCGCTGTTCGCAGGTTCAAGTCTCCTCGCATCCCAAAAGGTAAATTATTACAAAATTTTAAAAAGATGCATATTAGATATGGATGTAATGTACAAATTACGACGTAGCAGATAGAGAAAAGAGAAGGAGATTGAGTGTATGTATATTTAAGAAATGGTAATAAAGAAGTAGAGGTAGTGACATCTAGTAACTAATATATTAACTTCTTGAGTAATAGTGCAATGGAAAAGTATACGTGTGAACCCCGGTACAAGGAAAATACTAATGAACTGTGAGATAAAGTCTTTATCTCACTAGTGAAGTAAAGTAATGTTGAATAAAAGCCTACTTTACAAACGCAAAAGTATTTAGTAAAGGCATGTTTTTCGTTATGGTCATGGATAAATAACTATTATGCAAGGAGTATTGTAACATCCATACAATTACAAAAAAAAAAAAAAATAGCACAAATAATACTACAAAGGCTAATCGATTTTTAATACGAGTCCAGCAGTTGAATTAAAGGCCCATTCACAATGAAAATTAAACATAACGTAAACATTAACATAAGCACATAAATATATGCCACAAACTTAAGTAGCCAAGGCCCATTCACAATGAAAATTAAACATAACGTAAACATAACACGTGTGTGGAAACAAACATACCGAATCAACAAAACTACAGAATCTATTACATAAAAATGGAGAATTGCACAATGACTGACGATGTAGCTATTCAATTTGTGTTTCTAATAACTACAATGGCATCAGTATATGGCTTTCAATACTTGAAATCAAAGAAACGGAGATGTAAAATAATCAACTTTTCGTCATATGATTCCATGTTGCGCGCCTAGCTATCATCACGGCCAATAGATCAAAATATTGCCTGTAGGCAAAGCCCATGAGATGTTAAACAAAAAGTGAAAACACGCTTTCCGCTTGTGTACTGTTTCCAAATCGCATAAACATAAGCATGAGAGTTTGGAGTTTGCAAACTTTCATGTTAACGTCTTATGATTAAGATTAAGTTCATGCTTATGTAATTCATTGTGAATGCTTTCATTAAATAACATGGACACAAGGTTTTATGCTTACGTTATGTTTATGTTTAATTTTCATTGTGAATGGGCCTTAATATTTCAAAGCAAAATAAATAAATGAATTTTATGTAACAAATGAATTTTTGCTTATAAATAGCAGCAAAATTCAGATATCGCATTTTTTATTTTTTCAGAGTTAAATTAGTCTTCCATCAACAGATTTCTGCAAATATCTAATTTCTTTCAAATTGTCGGTTGGTCTGTTATCGCGTAACTCCGTCCAAATTACACTGCAACTCCACGAGGTCAGTTGGTCGAATTTTCCACCACCCTGTATAGAGTGGAACTTGCAAAATACCGAATACGTTAACTCAATAACACTATCGCTCTATGTCGCATTTGCAAATGTACATTCCACAAACGTCGATGCAAATTGGCGTGTACGAACCATACTTGTTTACAATAAAAGCAGTGTCGAGGAATGGAATGCGAGGTGGTGTGGCCGCGATCTGAACCTGGGCTACAGGAGTGAATGCCCCGCACCGTCTGCACCAACAGCTAATCGTAAGTTAGGATATTAGTGCAACATTCCAAGTCCTTGACAAGGTGGTTCAACTTTGTTTACATGAATTCTTGAGCTACATAATCGCGATTCCAGTATGAGCAGTATAGCCGCCCTCGCTCGACGACACTTGATGCCTGTTTTCGTTTTCGGGCGCAAATACCCTAACACATTTTACTTCCTCCTTGCTATCACATCGGGAAAGTACAGCAGTGATCACAAAAAATATATAGACTCATCGATTCGGCCACACATAAAATTAAATCGCTATGAAAATTATATTTGTAGTGATACAAAAGTTACTTCAGTTCCAACATAACGTTAAGGCGTTACACACACCTTCAAGGCCAAAAGAATTTTTTTCTTATATCTATCTTTACTAATAATAAATCTGTAGCCGAAATTTTTCTGGTAATTTTCGATTTTCCAAAAATAATTGGTCCTAACATATATAATTAACCACCATGAAACCGAAAATCGCTTTTTTGACATTTTTGTTTGTATGTCTGTCTGTCTGGATGTTTGTTAACTTTTCACGCGATAATGGCTGAACCGATTTATATGAAAATTGGAATATAAATTAAGTTTGTTGTAACTTAGATTTTAGGCTATACTTACTTACTGGCTTTTAAGGAACCCGGAGGTTCATTGCTGCCCTCACATAAGCCCGCCATTGGTCCCTATCCTGAGCAAGATTAATCCATTCTCTATCATCATATCTCACCTCCCTCAAATCCATTTTAATATTATCCTCCCATCTACGTCTCGGCCTCCCTAAAGGTCTTTTTGCCTCCGGCCTCCCAACTAACACTCTATATGCATTTCTGGATTCGCCCATACGTGCTACATGCCCTGCCCATCTCAGACGTCTGGATTTAATGTTCCTAATTATGTGAGGTGAAGAATACAATGCGTGTAGTTCTGTGTTGTGTAACTTTCTCCATTCTCCTGTAACTTCATCCCTCTTAGCCCCAAATATTTTTCTAAGAATCTTATTCTCAAACACCCGTAGTCTCTGTTCCTCTCTCAAAGTGAGAGTCCAAGTTTCACAGCCATACAGAAGAACCGGTAATAGGCTATAACTTGTTTTATAAATTCTAACTTTCAGATTTTTTGACCGCAGACTGGATGATAAAAACTTCTCAACCGAATAATAACAGGCATTTCCCATATTTATTCTGTGTTTAATTTCTTCCCGAGTATCATTTATATTTGTTACTGTTGCTCCCAGATATTTGAATTTCTCCACTTCTTCAAAAGATAAATTTCCAATTTTTATATTTCCATTTCGTACAATATTCTCGTCACGAGACATAATCATATACTTTGTCTTTTCGGGATTTACTTCCAAACCTATCGCTTTACTTGCTTCAAGTAAAATTTCCGTGTTTTCCATCATCGTTTGTGGATTTTCTCCTAACATATTCACGTCATCCGCATAGACAAGCAGCTGATGTAACCCGTTCAATTCCAAACCCTCTCTGTTATCTTGGACTTTCCTAATGACATACTCTAGAACAAAGTAAAAAAGTAAAGGAGATAGTGCATCTCCTTGTTTCAGCCCATAGTGGATTGGAAACGCATCTGACATAAACTGACCTATACGAACTCTGCTGTACGTTTCACCGAGACACATTTTAATTAATCGAACAAGTTTCTTGGGAATACCAAATTCCATAAGAATATTGCTGTGGTCGTGCCAGAGAATCAGTTCCATTCCGAGGCTTATTTGAAGGATTCGTAAGAAGGTGTTTTTTACGGTTATGGGTTGTTAGCCCTTCGCGCAACCCCCAAGCTGGAGGACCACCCCTCATCGGCTGTCCGCAACTGCTTATTCAATATATTCGCAGCTATCCTCCATATCTGGAGGCCGTCTCCTCGATCCGCAACCTGAGGACGCGCCATGCCGTGGTGATAGGGACCCACAATACATGGGATTTTAGGCTATATGGCATTCAAAATACTTTATTTGAAAGGGGGGTTATATGGGGGCCTGAATTAAATAAACCGCAATATGTCGCTTATTATTGACTAGCCGTACCCGTGTGCTCCGCTGCACCCGTTAGAAATAAATATAAAGTAATTACATAATTAAAATAGGACATTTGATCCAGGGAACATTCGTGTTTGATAGAAGGATATATCGTTTATTATGTTACTTAATTTAAATTGTGTTAAAAAATTAAATTGCGATCATTTTGATCCAGAGACCACTCATTCGGTCATAAAAATTATTTTAGGAAATACAGGAAACGAATGTACAGAATAGCCTATCAAGTTTTCTGTGCATAAGAAGCTATTTTAATCTTACCTGTCCTCGATTCACTCAGAAGTTACTGTAATAACATTATAGCATTATGTCCATCTAGAGAAACTACACTTTCCAATAGTGAATTAATAATGAATTATACAAATCGGTTAATTTAGCTTCCGATATTACTTCATAGAGACACAGAAACATTCTCTGTAGGCTATGTTTAATAGCTTTCGATTGTTGTTGTCCAAGGCCCCTTATAGATGAAGTCATTTGTTTTTTATTTCATTACACCGCCTTAGATGGCGTTGTTATTGTAATTTTGAAACTCATTTATCACATTAAATGTAGGTCCTATCAAATTTTGCATAGAATGAAACTTATCGGAAATTATTTTTAAAGAAACTTTTGTTATGTAATATTTCTCATGAAAATTAATAATAAGGGAGATATTTCGATTTATTTAATTCAAGCCACTTTATAACCCCCTTTTAAATAAAATATTTTGAATCGCGTATAGTCTAAATTCTAAGTTACAACGAACTTAATTTATATTCCAATTTTCACATAAATCGGTTCAGCCATTATCGCGTGCAAAGGTAACAAACATCCAGACAGACAGACAGACAGACAGACATACAAACAAGAATTTCAAAAAAGCGATTTTCGGTTTCAGGGCGGTTAATTATATATGTTAGGACCAATTATTTTTGGAAAATCGAAAATTACCAGAAAAATTTCGGCTACAGATTTATTATTAGTATAGATTTTTGTGAAAAATGTTACATAACATAGGTTTCTTTAAAATGATTTCCGATAAGTTTTATCCTCTGCAAAATTTTGATAGGACTGATATTTAATGAGATAAATGAGTTTTAAAATTAAAATAACGCCATCTAAGGCGGTGCAATGATATAAGAACAAATGACTTCCTCTAAGAAGGGCCTTGGACAACAACAATCGAAATATATTAAATATAGCCTAAAGAGAATGTTTGTATGAAGTACTATCGAATGCTAAATTAACCGATTTGTATAACTAATTATTATTTCACCATTGGAAAGTGTAGTTTCTCTAGATGGACATAATGCTATAATGTTATTACAGTAACGTCTGAGTGAATTGAGGACAGATAAGATTAAAATAGCTTCTTATGCACAGAAAACTAAATAGGCTATTCTATACATTCATTAAACTATGGATGCATGTAATAACAATAAAAGAAACATGTTAAAGGAATTGTCATTGCACCAAATGAGTGGTCTCTGGACCAAAATGATCGCATTTTAATTATTTAAATACAATTTAAATTAAGTAACATATTAAACGATTTATCCTTCTATCAAACACGGATGTTCCCTGGATCAAACGTCCTATTTTAATTATGTAATTACTTCATATTTATTTCTAACTGGTGCAGCGGAGCGCACGGGTACGGCTAGTTAATTTAATAACTGAAACGAATACTTGGAATTGGCAGAAACACAGCTAACTAAGGGGTGCTAAAGGAGTTTGGGCTTCAAAACGAAGTAATTCATATGAAAGTTAGGGTGATAAAATACTGGTTAAAAATTATATTTGTGGATCAGTCGCTTCTACGGTCGATTTGCTACAAAGTTCAACAAAGAGAGGGCTGAGAAAAGGGGTGGGTTTATAAACTGCAGAGAGGGCTGCATCATTTAGGAATGGGATGGGTGTGGGAGAAAGGAGAGAATAACAGGAGGAATGTATGGCGTAATGTGAAGATGTGTTTAATTGATATCGAGAGGCAAGAGATTGAGCTCCAATGTTCGGAAAAGTCCTCACTACATTTACAATGAGATCTCATGCTTAACTGGAGGAGGTGTGAATACATAAATTCTTGTAACAAGGACAGAAGAGCAGGTTTAGCGTGGCTAAGATTGGGGGCATAGAAGGGTAATAAAATTGTCAACGAAGGGGAGCGTCTTTGTCCGCTTTGCAAAGAAAAGGATTCCTATAAGCATATTTTATTACTGTGTGTCGAATTGGAACATGCACGGAGAAAATATTTACCATCCTCGATGCTAAGTAAGAGTAGGGGTTCGCTTGCATGTCTTGACCTCATGGGGAATAGAGAATACGAACAAAAGACTGGAATGTATCTCTTGAAGGCGAGAAAGATTAGAGCTGCAGCTGTCGAAGTTTACGACACGAACTGAGGAAAGGAAAATAGTATCCACCCAACTGTACACTTTTAGGTTTTTGTTTAGGTTAGGATATATTATATAATGTGTTTTATTGTGTCATTTCCATTTTTAATATGTGTGTTCTTTTAGAGAGTAGTTGGATGTAATCATAAGTGGGGGGGAACCTACAAAGGAGGACTTGTTTCAGGTACAAAGCACGTACGGTCAGAAGACCCGTACATTGGATTTTAGACAAAATTATGGTAATATAAAATTTGTATGTATAATATTACTCAATAAATCTACCTACCTACCCATCCATCCATCTTTCTGTCTACCTACCTATCTAATAAGAACTATTAGCTTTATATATGCGAAAGAACTTTTAAGGGGATCGACGGATGAAATCTGTCATTTCAGTCAAAAATCGCATTTTCATTTTGTTGTAAAAAATGAATCAGCAATCTCTTAGTTATACCTATGTTGAGCAAGTTTCTATGCTCTGCGGCTCTCGAAAGCATAAAAATTACGCAATAGGCCTATATAAATGGTTGCAACCTTGAACTTTAATTTCATGCAAATTTTACAAGATCTTTTCTCACACTTTTATTTCCGCACATTTCGTCAGTTTCGAAGTGTAAAGGCTCTTACAATTTTTATGATACGAACATGAAATTTTTACTGCACGTTCTATATACTGTTGTTAACAAAATGGTTCTAAGTTTCAATGACTACAGTTCCACCTTCTGTAAGTTTCTCGCTCGTTGACTCAAAACTACATTTTCCTAACTTCAATCCAACTTTACCAATTTTTATGATAGCTCCACATTCATATGTTTGTTCCTTTGAATATTATAATGGGGATTACATACAATCACCCTGATAGCATCATTAGTTAAATATATGAGGCGCGTCCATAAAGTAACTTTCCCACTCGTCCCACAGCTAGCAAACCATATGTTGCGCGAAGCGATTGCGTGTACGTGATAGAGTAATGTCCTGGCATGGCGCATGCGCTAGCGGAACTTCCCGAGTGTTCTCAGTAGCTTCGTTGTATTGGTTGAAGATGGACGTTCCTATTTCAGCTCCCGGCGCGTGAAGTGCGGTCAGTGATAAAGTTTTTGAATGCACAGGGCATAGTGCCGATTGAAATTGATCGTCAGCTGTGCCAGGTCTATGGGCCTAACGTCATGAGCAAGCAGATGGTGCGTTGCTCCACAAGGTCGTCTGTGATGATGGTTGGCCTCCCAATGCGCTCCTCATGCACATTTTGGCGTCCTGCTGAAAATTGCCTACAGCAGCAACGCACCATCTGCTTGCCCATACAGGAGAACAATAAGTATGTAATATTGCTAATAACTTCTTAAATTTTAATTTTACAAAAATGTTGTACACAAAATCTGTTGGAGATAAACCATAGAATATGACACCAGTGTTCGAAAAAGCTCATCATTCAGGCATACAATGTGTGACAGTAAACTTATTATTTTTAAATAGCGCCCTATATTAAAATTTACATATTCCGATTCTCCGTTAAATTTTACGTATGAATGTGTAAAAATTTTTATCTATTCACCCGTTTCAAGTCTTTTAACTATTTATTAAACTTGTTTCGTGGACTTCAAACTTGAGACAAATAAGTATCTATGATGTAGAGTAAGTCATAAAACTAAAAAAAACACTGTTACTAATCAAACTTTAACACAGATGATGAAAATGAAAAACATTCAAGCCAAACAGTGTCCCACTCTATCACGAAAACAGTCCTTGTAGATATGAGATGAAACAGATCACTCATGTAACTGTGAGAAAGACAATGGACTGTTTTCGTGATAGACTGGGCTGAGCCTTTGTTTGCCTGTGAATGATTCTCATTTTGAGGATCTGTTGTCAAGTTTGGTTCGTGATAGTGTTTTGTTTAGTTTTGTGGCCTGCTCAGCATGATTTTTGATACTTATTTGTCTCAAGTTTCAAGTCCATGAAACAAGTTTAATAAATACTTAAAAGACGTGACAACGGGTGAATGGGTAACATTTTTACGCATTCATAGGTAAAATTTAATGGAGAATCGGAATATGTAAATTTTAATTTACGGTGCCATTTAAAAAAAAATAAGTTTACTGTTACTCCCTGTATGCCTGAATAACTAACCTTTTTCGAACACTGGTATCATATTCTATGATTTATCTCCAACAGCTTTTGTATACAACTTTTTTTTTTTTTTGTAAAATTAAAATATAAGAAGTTATTAGCAATATTCCACACATTGTTCATCCAGTATTCACTCATTTAGTGTTCTGTCCAAAGGCAGATCTTTCACTGCAAACCCAGCTTTCTCTAGTCTTTCCTATTTTCTGTCTTCCTTTTTGTCTCCTCATATGATTCATAGATCTTAATGTCGTCTATCATCTGATATCTTCTTCTGCCCCGAACTCTTCTCCCGTTCACCATTCCTTCCAGTGCATCCTTCAGTAGGAGTTTCTTCTCAGCCAGTGACCCAACGAATTCCTTTTCCACTTCCTGATCAGTTTCAGCATCATTCTTTCTTCATCCACTCGTTCCAACACAGCTTCATTTCTTATTCTGCCTGTCCACTTCACACGTTCCATTCTTCTCCATATCCACATTTCAAATGCTTCTATTCGTTTCTCGTCACTTCGTCGTAATGTCCATGTTTCTGCCCCATATAATGTCACACTCCATACAAAACACTTCACTAGTCTTTTCCTGTGTTCTTTTTCCAAAAGTCCGCAGAAGATGCTCCTTTTACTATTAAAAGCTTCCTTGGCCATTGCTATCCTCCTGTTGACTTTCTGGCAGCAGATCATGTTACTGCTTATAGTACACCCCAAGTATTTGAAGCTGTCCACTTGCTCTACTGCCTCATTTAGAATTCACAAGTTTGTCTTCTGTATTATTCTCCCTATGACCATTCTCTTTGTCTTATTTGCATTTATCTTCATCCCATACTGCTCACAGCTATCGTTTAGCTCCAGTAGCATATCCTTTAGTAGCATCTCCTCTTCTGCTAACAACGCCATATCAGCAGCAAATCTTATGCACTTTATTCTTCTTTCTTCTACTATCACTCCTCCCATGTTCTGAAAAAGTTCTTCACTAAATCCTTCAAGTAGATATGTTCATCGTGTATGTATGTGTACAATTTTGATCAGCTATTTATATGTATGTATGTATGTATATATATATATATATATATATATATATATATATATATACAGTACCTGGCCACATTATTATAATCACCCACATTTTTACTATACTTTACATATTACTTCCTCATTTGAACTCTGGTTTCCTTTCTTAAGCAGAATTTTCATTACATATTTAATTTTTAAACAATATTAAGT
Organism: Periplaneta americana; assembly: GCF_040183065.1. Taxonomy (NCBI): domain Eukaryota; kingdom Metazoa; phylum Arthropoda; class Insecta; order Blattodea; family Blattidae; genus Periplaneta; species Periplaneta americana. Next base: position 22,717,109 of record NC_091131.1, read on the forward strand.
AAAATTACAATTATAACAATGAATCAACATTTCAGTGTTTGATGGACAAAGCAATGTTTGTTCGTCGACGAAAGGGAGAAAATTTTGCTCCTGGATGCCTGGTTAACACAGTTAAACACCCGGTATCAGTCATGATATGGTCTGTGATATCAGGCAAAGGTTCAGGACGGCTCTACATTATTCAGGGAACAGTGAAACAAGATCAATATATCCAGGTATTGGAAAACAGGCTTATCCCTCAGCTGAACGAATGGTTCCCAAATGGGGAGAAATATATTTTTATGCAAGATGGTGCACCTTGCCACACTGCTAGGAGAGTCAGAACGTTTCTGGCTTCCAAAAACATTCCACATTTGCCATGGCCAGGAAACTCACCGGACTTGAATCCCATTGAGAACGTCTGGGCATCGTAAAAATAGAGATGGCAAAAGAATTTATTACTACCAGAGTTCGACTTATTGAAAGGCTGATACATGTTTGGAATCACAATGAGAGGTTCCAGGAAATAATACAGAAGTGTATTGTAAGCATACCAAAGAGAATTGAAGCTGTAATTAAAGCCAAAGGAGGTCGTACGAAATACTAAAATTTCTGTAAAAATGAGATGTGGTTGGTTATTTATCAATATTTCTTCAATTAACATTGTTATAATTGTAATTTTACTTAATATTGTTTAAAAGTTAAATATGTAATGTTAATTCTGATTAAGAAAGGAAACCAGAGTTCAAATGAGGAAGTAATATGTAAAGTATAGTAAAAATGTGAGTGATTATAATAATGTGGCCAGGTACTGTATATATATATATATATATATATATATATATATATATATATACATATATATATAAAGTGTTGATAAAAATTGTAAGATAAGCAGCCATGATTGGTTGAAACACGTCGTTCCGTACCGTTTTATTGGTCTATGACGTAGTAAAATTTGTACAGTCATTAAAATACCTTAAAATCAAGAAAAGAAGGGACAACATTTTTTTCAGATATGAATATTATTACAACAGGAAGTCCTCTCCAATATTTTGCAGTCAGTTGGTTGCCCAGTGCATAAGAAGAAGAGAGAATTCTTAATATCCCGTTTCGTTATTGCATTGCAAACTCGCGATCCCCCTGATGAGCAAGCTGCAGTGGTCTGGTCGCTTCTGTAACGCAGCCAATTGTGAACACATAGGCTGCGGTTGTGCAAGTAAAAATAATATTTGGCACAACTTCGCACCAGACTTACTATTTATTTGCGCCTCTACAAGAAAATACTCTCCTGACCAAAACAGAGAAACGAAGCCAGACGTTGCTTGCAAGAACACCAATTCACATACCATAACTTGTTGGAAGCGTAAGACAAACATCCACTTGAAAAAATTACTTCAACCATTAATCTCTGACCTGAGAGTATTAGACAATATTACTCTCAAGAAATTAACAACTGGATTTTTTCTAGAACGCTAATACGGGTTTATACAACAAATTGGAGACGAAACCTCATGACAGAAAGGTAGTCATCGACAAGAATTGAGTTAGTGACAAAGTTGCCTTTAGGATGGTCTACACAGGGTTTGAGCCACAGTCGCATTTGTCGCATTTTGCTACTTGACTTCTAAAATTGCAACAAACTTTGAATGTAAATGTGCAAAAATGCGACAACCACATTGGACTTCAGAAACGAAGATAGTAATGGAGAAAATGAAATCAGAGATGTGTTTGAGCCAATATGAATTTAAATGAAATGCTAATAGCGTGGAAAATATTCAAAAAGCTATTGAGTAATAGATCTTAGGAATGGATTTCAAATAGTTGGTGTAATTCCCCTCCTGAGCACGAGTCTTACTCATTCAGGAGTGGGCTAGTTTATCTTTCACTGCATTTGTTAATTTGTATTCATTTCAAACTTACTAGCAATAAAAATAAATAAATAAATAAATAAATAAATAAATAAATAAATAAATAAATAAATAAATTCGTGTAAGTTAAGTGAACAATTTCTCCTAATTGATTTATATAATTCCATCTCTTACTGTAAATTGTGAGCGAGGATTTAGTTGCATGAATCTTGTAAAAACTGAAATTAGAAACTGCCTTTCAGTAAAAAGAGTTAGCACTCTAACAACAATCTTGAAGAGATTATTCGTAAAGAATTTCAATGTTTAAAGTGCCCATAAAATAATGTATTTTAATGTGATGTAAATTCAGCAGTAATTGATTCTAAACATGCCTAGTATAATGATTTACTTACTTAAGTATATCTAGACTGTGATAAGATGGATTGAAAGTAATAAAACTCTAAGAAACAAATCACATAATTTTTTGTTTCTGCATACCTTATTAATTTTATCTTTCTATAGAACTATTTATAATATTGCACAAGCTTTGTGAAATTTGCACAAATATATTTTTCCATTAATTTTGCGATAATTATTTATTTTCTAGCTTAAACCATGGCAGATTGTCTCAAACATAGCCAGACATTTGAATGAAACACTCCGCAGTATTTGGAGTCTCTTTGGATCTCCTGATCCCCAAGGACTATGAATTTTGCTTTTAAAACAAATATATCAGCGCTGAAAAGACTAGATATCTATCAATTCAAGCAGCCTGAATGCCCTTGATTTCTCTGTTAAAGCCCACACTGAATTGAAAGGGGTTATACACCATGAAACACGAGAATCCCAGTCAGGTTTGTAAGATATTATAATTAGGTACCGGATTTTTATGTAATTACGCATTACATTCCTTTTAACCTAACCGTACATAAATAATAAATCTTTGCGAATCTTGTAATTACCATCAATATATTAAAATTTGATACTACATATTTTTACATATTTACCCCAACATTACGTATTATGGCTTGGTATTATATAAATCTACATATTTAGAGGTTTTATTCATTTTTATTTCTCTAAAAGGGGGGGGGGACTTTTGCTAGGAAAGTTTACAATTTGAAATACACAGATTTAAAAAGCCTTTTTACCTACCCAAGAAAGGATACATTTCGGGACGAAACATAACGTCCTTAGTTTCAGAAAGTAGTAGAGGCACTCACCCCATATCACCCACTGTAAATATGAGCGAACAAAAGGCAACCTTTCTCATACAACTACCTTGTATTGTAAAAATCACTCAGAAAGCAGCATTGCTTTCATACGGTGGAGTGGGACGAGGACGACATGATTTGTCTCGAACTATAATTGTTCTACACACGTCTTAACAAGCCGTTCCCATGCAATTTGCTACCTTACCCACCCTCTTCCTAATCCTTCCAGGGAAAACCCGTGTCAAGTCTGACATGAGCCGCAATAAAGTAGCCGACTTTTGAAAAGAAGCTGGAGTGAAGGAACAAAATGGAAAGATGTTGAAAGAATAAAATAAATAGCTTTTCAGATTATTGTTTGACCTCTTTACTTTAAATAAAATTATGGATTGCGATGGACGAAGCTTTCACTACAGATGGAAAAATAGTAATGTGTCAAGTATGCGGTAAAAAAGTCGGTTGCTCTATGAAATCACAACTGGAGAGTCTTACCTATCCTATACCTGCCTGATATTGATATTAAATATTTTCATGATTTTACATATTTTTCTTACATAAATATGTACATATTTCACACCTTGATATTACATAAAAATCCGGTCCCTAATCATAATGGCTGGATAGGAACACTGTATATTCCGGCTAGTACATCAAGAATAACTTAGGGTGCTATTCATAGACATTTCGCTAGCCCGCGCTACAAGCATGCTAAACTAGCCCCGGCTATCGACTGATTACTTGTACAGGATTCATATCATATCATATCATATCATATCATATCATATCATATCATATCATATCATATCAAATCATATATCATATCATGTCATATCATATCATATCATATCATATCATATCATATCATATCATATCATATCATATCATATCATATATCATATCATATCATATATCATATCATATCATATATCATATATCATGTCATATCATATATCATGTCATATCATATCATATCATATCATATATCATATCATATATCATATCATACCATACCATACCATACCATACCATACCATACCATACCATACCATATATCATACCATATATCATACCATATCATATATCATACCATATCATATATCATACCATATCATATATCATATCATATATCATATCATATATCATATCATATATCATATCATATATCATATCATATATCATATCATATATCATATCATATATCATATCATATCATATCATATCATATCATATCATATCATATCATATCATATCATATCATATCATATCATATCATATCATATCATATCATATCATATCATATCATATCATATCATATCATATCATATCATATCATATCATATCATATCATATCATATCATATCATATCATATCATATCATATCATATCATATCATATCATATCATATCATATCATATCATATCATATCATATCATATCATATCATATCATATCATATCATATCATATCATATCATATCATATCATATCATATCATATCATATCATATCATATCATATCATATCATATCATATCATATCATATCATATCATATCATATCATATCATATCATATCATATCATATCATATCATATCATATCATACCATACCATACCATACCATACCATACCATACCATACCATACCATACCATACCATACCATACCATACCATACCATACCATACCATACCATACCATACCATACCATACCATACCATACCATACCATACCATACCATACCATACCATACCATACCATACCATACCATACCATACCATACCATACCATACCATACCATACCATACCATACCATACCATACCATACCATACCATACCATACCATACCATACCATACCATACCATACCATACCATACCATACCATACCATACCATACCATACCATACCATACCATACCATACCATACCATACCATACCATACCATACCATACCATACCATACCATACCATACCATACCATACCATACCATACCATACCATACCATACCATACCATACCATACCATACCATACCATACCATACCATACCATACCATACCATACCATACCATACCATACCATACCATACCATACCATACCATACCATACCATACCATACCATATATCATACCATATATCATACCATATATCATACCATATATCATACCATATATCATACCATATATCATACCATATATCATACCATATATCATATATCATATATCATATCATATCATATCATATCATATCATATCATATCATATCATATCATATCATATCATATCATATCATATCATATCATATCATATCATATCATATCATATCATATCATATCATATCATATCATATCATATCATATCATATCATATCATATCATATCATATCATATCATATCATATCATATCATATCATATCATATCATATCATCATATCATATCATATCATATCATATCATATCATATCATATCATATCATATCATATCATATCATATCATATCATATCATATCATATCATATCATATCATATCATATATCATATCATATCATATCATATCATATCATATCATATCATATCATATCATATCATATCATATCATATCATACCATACCATACCATACCATACCATACCATACCATACCATACCATACCATACCATACCATACCATACCATACCATACCATACCATACCATACCATACCATACCATACCATACCATACCATACCATACCATACCATACCATACCATACCATACCATACCATACCATATCATATCATACCATACCATACCATACCATACCATACCATACCATACCATACCATACCATATCATATCATATCATATCATATCATATCATATCATACCATACCATACCATACCATACCATATCATATCATATCATATCATATCATATCATATCATACCATACCATATCATATCATATCATATCATATCATATCATATCGCTAACACTGGTTTATGAATACGAAAAACGTTAGTTCGCTGATCATCCACCGGAAGCCAACGCTAAGAATGTCTATGAATACGGCCCTTAAAGACGGAACAATTATATTATTTAGATTTTGCTCGTACAACAAAGTTTGAATTGAGAAAAGGACCTCAGGAGCGTCCGTGCTCGCGATCACGTTTTTACTCGCATGTCGAGAGCACCAAATGCCACTAAAAGAGCATTATGAGACTCGCGAGCACCAGATTGAGAACGCCTGGACTAGACCGTCTTTTACAAGAGCAGTCCGAGCGAGACAGGTCTAGGAAGGGGGCGCACACAGAGAATTTCCTCACCTCCCAGCCTCAACTATGGCCAAAAGAGAGAACCGCCGTTTTAAAATTCAATATACCTGGACCCGTCTGCGTCCTCCTGCCCATTCAGAGATTTAGGAATGCGTCTGTACTATTGGCACATGAACCTTCTCCCCTATTATTAGGGTCGTAGCGAGGGGTCGGGGATGTTTCGCCATTTCTTCCCCCGTCTAGACGTAGGGGTGCAGTGAACCGTCTAGCTGTCTGGAACACCGCTGCTGAACGATTACAGGTGGTTTGTGTTGCGTCGACAAGGGGAGGCAGGAATTTATAAATTAAATACTGTTATTTCTGAGTACTGAAAAAGTGAAAAATGTTTTCGTATTATGCGAAGTATAAGAAAGAAACGTTAATGCAGCAATATATTGTGATAAGCGCTTATTTACTTACACACTCACTCATTCATTTATTTATTTACTCACTCATTTATTTATTTACTCACTCACCCATTTATTTATTATTTATTTACTCATTTATTTATTTACTCACTCATTTTACAATTTTATAATTTAGGATATTCCCTATTATTATTATTATTATTATTATTAATAGTATTAATTATTTGCATTAATTATTGGTATTATTATTAACTGTATTTTTAATTAATAAGTTTATTATTGTCATTATTGAGTGTAATTAGTTACCACTGCCACCGGGTATATACCCATTGCAGTGTGAATAAATACATACATTTATTTATTTAGTTACACACTCACTTATTCATTTATTTATTTATTTATTTATTATTTATTTATTCACTCATTTATTTATTTACTGACTTATTTATTTACTCACTCAGCCATTTACTTATTTACTCACTCACTCACCCATTTATTTATTATTTATTTACTCACTCATTTATTTACTCACTCATTTACTTACTCACTCAATTACTTACTCATTTACTTACTCATTTATTTATATATTCATTTACTCACTCACTCATTTATTTATTTATTTATTTACTCATTTATTTATTTCTTCACTCATTTATTTATTTATTTACTTACACACTCACTTATTCATTTATTTATTTATTCACTCATTTATTTATTGACTCATTTATTTGTTTACTCACTCACCCATTTATTTATTATTTATTTACTCACTCATTTATTTATTTACTCACTCATTTATTTATTTACTCACTCATTTACTTATTTACTTACTCACTCATTTATTTATATATTTATTTACTCACTCACTCATTTATTTATTTACTCACTCACGTATTACTTATTTACTCAAGCATTCATTTATTTATTTACTCACTCACCTATTTATTTCTTTACTCATTTATTTATTTATTTACTCATTTATTTATTTACTTATTTACTCATTCACTCATTTATTTATTTACTCACTCACCTATTTATTTCCTCACTCATTTATTTATTTATTGACTCAATCACTCATTTATTTATTTATTTACTCATTCACTCATTTATTTATTTATTTACTCACTCACCTATTTATTTATTTATTTACTCACTCACCTATTTATTTATTTACTCTGCCACCTATTTATTTCTTTACTCACTTATTTATTTATTTACTCACTCACCTATTTACTTCTTCATTCATTTATTTATTTATTTACTCACTCATTTATTTATTTACTCATTTATTTATTTATTTACTCAATCACTCGTTTATTTATTTATTTACTCAATCACTCGTTTATTTATTTATTTACTCACTCACTCGTTTATTTATTTATTTACTCACTCACTCGTTTATTTATTTATTTACTCACTCGTTTATTTATTTATTTACTCACTCGTTTATTTATTTATTTATTTATTCATTCATTCATTCATTTATTTATTTAATGTTTCTTTGAGGAAAGATTAGTTTCATTAACAAATTTGTGTATGGGAATATTAAGCTTTAAGAAATGGTGTCGTAGACTGTAGAAGACTCATACTTGTCAACATTTGACATTTGAGAATATGTTCTGCACATTACATACCTATATCCTTATAAAATACAGGAAGTAGAACAGTCTGGATTGTGCGATACCTGGAAGCGATTTAGGGCAACTTAAGTCTTCGACGAGACTAAACAAACCCACACAAGAAGTTCCAGACAGTGCGACCTGCCTACATGTTCCCAATTGTGACTCACACGAACCTTAACCTTTCATTCCTATTACCAAGGAATTGCATACGCCAAATTTGGGTAACTGAGAGGCGTAGGAATTAATTCACTCATGGCCACGTACATCAGTGTCGGTTAAAAATGTAGTAACCATGGGTTACGAAACCACGTTAAAAATAACCATGATTAGAATGTAATTTCTGTACACCATTCTTAACCACCGGTTACTTAAACGAGATTAACCGATATCTCAATTAACCCGGGTAAGGACTTGATGGTATATTACAGTTATATTACCGGTTGTTCTTTATGGTTATGAAACTTGGACTCTCACTTTGAGAGAGGAACATAGGTTAAGAGTATTTGAGAATGAGGTGCTTAGGAAAATATTTGGGGCTAAGAGGGATGAAGTTACAGGAGAATGGAGTAAGTTACACAACACAGAACTGCACGCATTGTATTCTTCACCTGACATAATTAGGAACATTAAATCCAGAAGTTTGAGATGGGCAGGGCATGTAGCACGTATGGACGAATCTAGAAATGCATATAGAGTGTTAGTTGGAAGGCCGGAGGGAAAAAAACTTTTAGGGAGGCCGAGATGTAGATGGGAAGATAATATTAAAATGGATTTGAGGGAGGTGGGATATGATGATAGAGAATGGATTAATCTTGCTCAGGATAGGGACCAATGGCGGGCTTATGTGAGGGCGGCAATGAACCTCCGGGTTCCTTAAAAGCCAGTAAGTAAGTAAGTAAGTAAGTAAGTAAGTAAAGTCTTGATGGTACACTGGTACAAAAGACGAAAGGAAAGCATCAATGCCTCTGCAAAGATGATGGACAACGTCCAAAAACAGCTTATGAAAAATCTTCACCACATCACCCTCTACATCCCCCTAAATTTTGAAAAAGTCATTCAGTACACTCTATTATCTATCTACCTACCTACCTACCTAGCTATCTACCTATCTTCTTCCTTAACTCTTTACCTATCTACATATCCACTTAACCACAACTTTTCCATTATCTACAGTAGTTTTATCCAAGTCCATATTTTAATACAGGACATACAGCGGAACTTCAGTGACGTGAGGTTAGGTCGTAAGATAAATGTGCCACTAAATTGAGAATTTACTAAATTTCATGCCTGCCTTGATTTTGAAATGGAGTGAACTTCCTGGAAAAGGGAAAGGTGTCACATTTTATTCCCCTGGAAGAAAGGGAATGCATGAATTTCCAACAAGAAGGGTCTCTCCTGCAGCCAATGGGCTGAAGCGATCAAAATGAGCTAGAACGTTATTCCAGTCAGAAGCCTCCCAGGCAGAAGCCTTGGTACTACCCATTGCAGAAGATGCGATGAGCAAGAAACCTTAGCCCATGTACTGGGTTTTTGCCGGAAGGGAGAATTACTGAGAACTGACCGTCATAATAAAATTCGCTCCATGATTGCCAATGAACTTCGCCGGGCTGATAAGTATGAGGTGTACGAGGAAATTGGGTGCCTTTCTGCTGACGGATCAACTCTAAGAGCAGATATCATTGTTATAGACCGAAAAAAAAAATTGTGGACTCATTCTCGATCCCACAGTCCGTTTTGAGAACAGCGAGGAACAACCTAGAGAAGTCTGCAAAGAAAAACGGGCAATTTATCTGCCATGCTGCAGCGATTTGGGGACCAAATATAACATCAAGACATGGGACGTTATAGGAATTATGATTGGGGCTAGAGGCACAATCCCACGGGAGTCCTTAGAAGTCTTCCGAAAATTAAAAGTTCCTAACAGCACCCTGGAAATGATATCCTCCACTGCACTGAAGTCATTGATTAGCATTATTAGTCATCACTTATACAGACGTGGACAAATTATTAACAAAATTGACGATTTTTTATGATAATTCTATTTACAAAATTTGACTTTTCAATTTAGAGTACAGTTGAGAATTTTGCATATTTCCTTCATTACAGAAGACAGAAATATGCAAAAATGTCAACTGTAGTTTAAATTGAAGAGTCAGGTTTTGTAAAAACATATAATAAAAATCTTCAATTTTGCTAATAATTTGTAAATTAGGAAAAATATCAACTGCATTGAAGAGTCAAATTTTGTAAAAATACAAAAACAAAAATCTTCAGTTTTGCTAATTATTTGCAAATATCCAAAATGTCAACTGTGGTCCAAATTGAAGAATCGAATTTTCTAAAAATATACAATAAAAACCTTCAGTTTTACTAATAATTTGTAAATATGCAAAAATATCAAATGTAGTCCAAATTGAGGAGTTAAATTTTGAAAAATATACACTACAAATCTTCAATTTTGCTAATAATTTGGAAATACACAAAAATGTCAACTGTAGTCTAAATTGAAGAATCATATTTTGTAAAAATATATAATAAAAATCTTCATGTTTGCTAATAATTTGTCCACGTCTGTATTCTTTATAAAATGAAATTTGTCTTGTAGCCTGAATTGTTTGTTACATTTCCAATAAATTTCTCAATGATAGCCTACCTAACTAGGGTTTCTATTAAAGAAAAAATTGAATTATATACAAATATTCATTTAGAATTGATAAGGAGGCCGATTGTTAAACCCTGGTTGGGACGGCTATAAACTAACTATCATTGTTGAATTAATTACTACAATTCGAGATCTAGTCAAAATACAGAAGTATCTCACAAGCAAACATTCTCATGGGGAGGGGGGGGGGGCAGATAAAAAAACTGTTGTTTTTTCTTCCAACATGTTAATAATGTCAAAACAAGTGCTAATACAAATGTTGGCCACTCGAGCACAATTACAAGGGGCCCCCAGAAAGTAAGTTTCCCTGAGGTCCTTTACAGAAAGGAAACACAATTTCATCGAAAGATTTATTGGAACACATACAGTAATTATTGAAGTATTTTTCAACATATTACTTACTTATGGCTTGGAACCCGGAGGTTCATTGCCGCCCTCACATAAGCCCGCCATCGGTCCCTATCCTGAGCAAGATGAATCCAGTCTCTATCATCATATCCCACCTCCCTCAAATCCATTTTAATATTATCCTCCCATCTACGTCTCGACCTCCCCAAAGGTCTTATTCCCTCCGGCATCCCAAATAACACTCTCGCCCATACGTGCTGTATGCCCTGCCCGTCTCAAACGTCTAATTATGTCAGGTGAAGAATACAATGCGTGCAGTTCTGTGTTGTGTAACTTTCTCCATTCTCCTGTAACTTCATCCCTTTTAGCCCCAAATATTTTCCATTCCCCACCGAAATTGAGACATTTGTCATACCTTGGGATCAACAGAGAGGTGCAGACGATTGTAACACAATGGTTTCGATCCCAGAAGGCAGACTTTTACGGCACAGAGATACAGAATTGATCCCACGGTATGAGAAATGTCTCATTTCCGGTGGAGAATACGTTGAAAAATAGTTCAACAATATCTGTATCTGATCCAATAAAAATTTCCATGAAAATGTGTTTTCTTTTTGTAAACGGCCTCAGGGAATTGCGCTCGAATGGCTAAAATTTGTATAAGCATTTGCTTTGGCATTATTAACAAGGTGGAAGGAAAAAAAATAACTTTGTTAGAACAGACCGAGGAATGAGACACGAAATTCATTCATTAGACCTATGCAACCATCAAAACTGGCACTATTATGAAGTACATAGAGCAGAGAAAAGCTAATGAATTTAATCATTAACATAAATACTCGTAATGGTATACACAGCGAGAACAAAGGAATCCTGACAAGAGCCTACATGTGCTGAGGCAGAACTAAATGTTTATAGCGCATAGAGCAACGCAAAATCATGCTGAGGCACTGTCTATTGACAATGTATTTCCTGAGCTAAATACAGCAGACACAACAAATAAACCCGTAGCTGAAATATTTCTGACGTAAGTTTCCGGCAGGCATTTTAGCAGAATCCGTTTAGATTGAAAACGCGTCGATATGAAATTTGAGACTTGTTCAGGGAGATCTATTGTTCAGGACACTTGCACATTCTAACGTAAAAGAACGGTGATGGACAAGTTTCCAAATTTCGTCTTCCATGCTAATATTGTGCAACATTTCCATTACAGTCAAATTGTAAACCTTTATGCTCGACCATGCCGAAATGTAGTAATTATACACCTGGTGGTAGCACTTTAATGCACCTCATTAGCATACACCTATTCATTATAGTTCAGTTGTTCAGCCAATGAGAAATCACCATTGTACCATTATAAAACCGCAAGTATCGATTATTCTCAGATATGCAATCGAAAGACAACTAGCGAAACGTCACGGAGGCTGGAAATCCAATACTGTCGCAGAAGGTTATGTTCTGTTACTATAACCACAGTCTACTATATACAGTCGCGAAGCTTGAGGTGTTTTTTTGCAAATCTCGTGATAAAGCGCTCCAAGAGGTTAGCAACTAGAAACAATAGACTGTCCATGGTCGACTTTGGACTGTATCGTATTTCTATCGAGTGCTAGCTCGTTGCGTATTTCACATTGATGCTTGTGAAATGTTCGTTATTGGTTGTAATGAAAATATTAATGGCTAAAAATATAATAATTGAATACTAATATGGGACAAGGAGGAGACGTTTGTAGTGATATAAATTGTAGCAACAGTAAGAGAAAGAGGCTAGAGTTATCCTTTTTCCGATTTCCGAAAGATTCAGAAAGGTTCCTGGGTTTCCACAAGAATGCTGTGCAGAAACAAAACTCTGAATTTTGAAGTTCTTTGTGACTGTTAGAATACATTATATCCTTAAATTTCACAATGAAATGTTTCAGTCTAACCGAAAGGACATTAGATACCGGTTAAAGTTCTGTCACTTAAGCTGCTAAATTTCCAGAGAAATAAAGGTTAAGTCTACTTTTTTTTTCAGAGGATATATTTTTAATTGTAGCTATTAATTTTGTTATTATTTTTGTGTGTTATTTTACTAAAGACGTAGAAAAATTAAGTTTGTTTTAATGAAATTTATTGATCACGTTTTATTTTCAATTCTGGTGGGATTATTATTGCTTAGGCCTACTTTTTTTTTTCAAAGGATATGTTTTTAATTATAGCTGTTAATTTTGTTGTTATTTTTATTTGTTACTTTATTAGAGACGTAGAAAAAGTCTGTTACAATAAAATTTATTAATCACGTTTTATTTCCAATTCTGGTGTGATTATTATTGCTTAACCTCAACTACGTAAGCCTACACTACAAGTACCGGTACACGTACATAAGTTAATCCATTAATTCATATTTCCATTATTATTGTTGTAAATGGAAATGCAAATTAATATTTACTGGTTTCATAGTTAATTACCGCTATAATCTTGAATGAGTGAAGCGATTATAGTAAATTTCAGTTCGTTTTGCACAAACAAAAATAATATTAACCTATTTCTTGCAGGTATCTTCGAGTTTATGGTGGAATTTAATATACTTCATTAAAATAATAAATTAACTTTATGCATTTAATATTTCAATACTGGAAGGAAGGTGTTAATTTTTCCAAAAGAACACGACAACGAAAGTGTAACATATTTTGTCGGCTGCTAGGAGAGAGATCTGCGATGATGAGGCGATAGTAGCGAACCTAGTGGTGGGCAACTATCCATGTTTGCATTTTTACTACATATTGAGATTCGCGACTGTATATAGTGGACTGTGCTTGCACATTCTAACGTAAAAGAACGGTGATGGACAAGTTTCCAAATTTCGTCTTCCATGCTAATATTGTGCAACATTTCCATTACAGTCAAATTGTAAACCTTTATGCTCGACCATGCAGAAATGTAGTAATTATACACCTGGTAGTAGCCCTTTAATGCACCTCATTAAAGTACACCTATTCATTATAGTTCAGTTGTTCAGCCAATGAGAAATCACCATTGCAGCATTATAAAACCGCAAGTATCGATTATTCTCGGATATGCAATCGAAAGACAACTAGCGAAAAGTCACGGAGGCTGGAAGTCCAATACTGTCGCAGAAGGTTATGTTCTGTTACTATAACAATTAGCGTTAATTGTAAATAATATTCAAATAAATTCAATTTGTCATCTCGTTTTTCAATTCTAAATCAATTTCCAGGTTATATCAAGACTAATGTTCATGTTATTCTCTAGATTATATCAAGGTCAATGACATTCGTTCCTCGGAAAAAATCAATACTTACGCGTCTGCGCACAACTCACAATTTAGAAGGTCAGTTCCGCTCCTCACTTAGATAATCATAACATGAATACTTATGAATAATTTCAAGTTAGAAATATGGTCGAGCATAAAAAGTCGTATTAAACTTGCCTATAATGGTAGTTAAGACGCTCATATGAAAATTTTGAAACTTGCTTGCGCTCGTTTCATAAACAAACATACTCGCGTCTTAATTACTACCATTATAGGATCGTTGCATAATGTACTATTGTAGGTCTGAAATCGTAAACATAAAACTGTAATTTTTTAAGTCCGATCAAGCACTAACTGCTACAAAAAAACTACAGAGACTGTTACTAAAGAAAGGGCAAATAAAATATTGCGGTTGTACACGTGATGAAGAGTTTCTGTTCCTGATAATGACGAAGCATAAGATAGTATTAATAATGATAATAATAACAATAATAATATTATTAATAATTACTTTTCAACTTTGCTCTTGAATATGCCACTAGGAAAGTTCAGGATAACAGACAGGGATTGGAATTGAACGGATTACATCAGTTCCTTGTCTATGCTGATGACGTGAATATGTTAAGAGAAAATCCACAAAACGATTATGGAAAACACGGAAATTTTACTTGAAGCAAATAAAGCGATAGGTTTGGAAGTAAATCCCGAAAAGACAAAGTATATGATTATGCCTCGTAATCAGAATATTGTACGAAATGAAAACATAAAAATTGGAGATTTATCCTTCGACGAAGTGGAAAAATTCAAATGTCTTGGAGCAACAGTAACAAATATAAACGACACTAGGAAGAAAATTAAACACAGAATAAATATGGGAAATGCTTGTTATTATTCGGTTGAGAAGCTTTTGTCATCTAGTCTGCTGTCAAAAAATCTTAAAAAACAGTTATATTACCGGTTGTTCTGTATGGCTGTGAAACTTGGACTCTCACTTTGGGAGAGGAACAGAGATTGAGGGTGTTTGAGAATAAGGTTCTTAGGAAAATATTTGGGGCTAAGAGGAATGAAGTTACAGGAGAATTGAGAAAGTTACACAACGCAGAACTGCTCGCATTGTTTTCTTCATCTAACATAATTAGGAACATTAAATCCAGACGTTTGACATGGGCAGGGCATGTAGCACGTATGGGCGAATCCAGAAATGCATATAGTGTTAAGGCTGATTCACAAAAAACCAGGAACGGAAACGACAACTAGAACGAGAACGGAAATAATGTTAAAATAAATGATGTATTTAAATGTGAGCATTCACAATAGTTAATTGTGAATCCTCACATTTAAATACATTTATTTTCACATTATTTCCGTTCTCGTTCTCGCTGTCGTTTCCGTTCCCGGTTTATTGTGAACCAGCCTTTAGTTGGAAGACCGGAGGGAAAAAGACCTTTGCGGGGGCTGAGATGTAGATGGGAGGGTAATATTAAAATGAATTTGAGGGAGGTGGGATATGATGCTAGGGACTGGATTAATCTTGCTTATGATAGAGACCGATGGCGGGCTTATGTGAGGGCGGCAATGAACCTCCGGGTTCTCTAAAAGCCATTTATAAGTAAATACGTAAAATATTATTATTATTATTATTATTATTATTATTATTATTATTATTATTATTATTATTATTATTATTATTAGTATTCTTTTTGTGATGAAATCAGATCGATTGAGAATTAATGGCAATAGTTCTGCTTGAAGTAGAAAATAAAACGTACAGAAGTAGAGGTATTTAAATATTATCTTCCTGTACTTACGTAGCGATGCTCATTTATTTGCTTACTTTATTCATCAGAGAGCAGACATTTACTTATGTTCAAACAGCCTCATTTCTCTCGTTAAACAAACATTCTAAAATTTTGGAGGTTAAGTTCTCCCATGTCCATCTAAAGTCAGCGGCAAAGCTGTCTGGGCGTTCACTTGGCAACTTGAATCGATAGATCGAGTTGATTATAGTAACGGTATTACGTCTATATGCGTGTCTTGGTCGTAAAATGTGACAAAGATTACAGAAACAACCGACACTCGCTGGTAGATAATGTAAATACATTCGCGTTATCTTTTATATTACATTGGGAAAGGTTAAGTGGTCTGGGTAGAACTTCAAGGTGGTCTTCATAAATTTCATACATAAAACTGTCTAAACTGAGAAGAAAAAGGGGATTTGCAGTCCACATTTATAATCAGCAGCAACACTTGAAAAAACAGACTGAAATCATCACGGACTCCCTCGTCAACAATGACATAAACTTACCCGTTTAATGGGTACTACTTTCATTTCGTTATATTATATACCGTACGTCAGGCTGGAAAAAAAATCTCCAACAAAAGTCGCATTCCATTGCAAGTCTCCATATTTTTCTCTCTTTTCGCTTTGCATTAATTATAAAGAAAGTACTGCCAGTCCGAAAAATAATCTTCTAGGAAATCTACACAAGATACCTGCTAAAAATGAGACAATTTTCGGGAAAGAAATTCACAAAAATAATTAATCTATTTACTTACTTACAAATGGTTTCTAAGAAACCCGCAGGTTCTTTGCCGCCCTCACATAAGCCACCATCGGTCCCTATCCTGTGCAAGATTAATCCAGTCTCTACCATCATATCCCACCTCCCACAAATCCGTTTTAATTTATTCTCCAATTTACGTATCGGCCTCACCAAAGGTCTTTTTTCCTCCAGCCTCCCTACTAACACTCTATATGAATTTCTGGATTCGCACATACGTGCTACATGCCCTGCCCATCTCAAGCGTCTGGATTTAATGTTCCTAATTATGTCAGGCGAAGAATACAATGCGTGCAGCTCTGCGTTGTGTAACTTTCTCCATTCTCCTGTAACTTCATCCCTTTTAGCCTCAAATATTTTCCTAAGAAACTTATTCTCAAAGATCCTTAATCTCTGTTCCTATCTCAAAGTGAGAGTCCAAGTTTCACAACCATACAGAACAACCGGTAATGTAACTGTTTTATAAATTCTAACTTTCGGATTTTTTGACAGCAGACTAGATGAGAAAAGCTTCTCAACCGAATAATAACAGGTATTTCCCATATTTATTCTGCGTTTAATTTTCTCCCGAGTGTCATTCATATTTGTTACTGTTGCTTCAAGATATTTGAATTTTTTCACCTCTTCGAAGGATAAATCTCCGATCTCTATATTTTCATTTCGTACAATATTCTGGTCACGAGACTTAATCATATACTTTGTCTTTTCGGGGTTCACTTCCAACCCTATCACTTTACTTGCTTCCAGTAAAATTTCCATATTTTCCCTAATCGTTTGTGGATTTTCTCCTAACATATTCACGTCATCCGCATAGACAAGAAGCTGATGTAACTGTTCAATTCCAAACCCTCTCTGTTATCCTGAACTTTCCTAATGACATATTTTAGAGCGAAGTTAAAAAGTAAAGGTGATAGTACATCTCCTTACTTCAGCCCGCAGGGAATTGGTAAAGCATCAGATTGAAATTCGCAATCTATTTACTTATTTGTTAAAAATACTACAGCCTACTATCTAATTCACAAAGAAAATAACAGGCCTATAAACATGATGCGAAATCTTTGTTAACATTTATCTTTTCTCAGAAAAGCTAGTTAAATTTTGTTGGATAACAAAATAAATTACGACATTCTACACAGAAATACAAATCACACAAATTCTAGATAAAACTAACAAACCTATCCATAAATGGAAGCATGCTAAAATAATGAGCGAGTCTAGAATACTTCTACAAATCTTGAATGACAGGCCAAGAAGAAAGAACTCTAAAAAGATTTCTGAAATATTTGTTCATTAGAAGGACCACTTGCTTTAACG
Source organism: Periplaneta americana (assembly GCF_040183065.1). Classification (NCBI taxonomy): domain Eukaryota; kingdom Metazoa; phylum Arthropoda; class Insecta; order Blattodea; family Blattidae; genus Periplaneta; species Periplaneta americana. The sequence continues at coordinate 22,735,559 of NC_091131.1, forward strand.
TATGGCGATAACCTCTCCTAACTTCGTACTGTTAACGTGGTTCACGGAAATTTCCAGGAACCGTCGGTTGATATTTAAATGTAGTGAGTTTGGCTCGGCGCGGCGGTTAGTCTTCTGGATGACTTCCACCAAGTCAAACGGAAACCTTTCAATTTTGTTTACTATTTCGGGGAAAAATCCAAGAGTCCTTAATAGAGGAAATGTACGAGACCAGATATGTTAAAGGCAGTAATAGTTGCAAATAAGTATTTCACAAACTACAGTAAGTATTTTATAACAAACTCTATGTTAAGATTTATTTGTTTGATTCAGTATAATATCTATATACAGGGTGTTTCAAAAATAAGGGACATAATTTCAGGTATGTATTTCCCACATGTAGTCAATCAAAATAGTTCATTACAACATGTGTCCGGAAATGCTTCATTTCCGAGTTATGGCCTTCACAACATTCAAATTCACCGGAACGTTTTTCTTTCCGCAGGTCGTTGTCATTACAGAAGATGTTCAAAATGTCCACCTCCTGCTCGAATACAGACCTCACATCGATGTCTCATTGACCTGCGAAAACGATCTCAAACTCCAGGAGTATTGCGTATGTCCTCAGAACATGCCACAATTCGATTCCGCAGGGATTCCAAATCAGGCACCGGAGACGAATAAACCCATGATTTTAAATGGCCCCACAAGTAGAAATCGAGAGGGTTCAGATCAGGTGAGCGTGGAGGCCAAGCATTTGGGCCACCTCTACCTATCCATCGATCGATCAGGAAACCTTCGATCCAAGTACCGGCGAGCCGTACGACTGAAGTGTGCAGGAGCGCCATCATGCAAGAAGTGAATGTGTTGACGATTGATCAGTGGAGTGTCTTCTAAAACATGAGGTATGGTGTTTTCCAGGAAGTTTGTGTACGCCTGCCCCGTAAGTCTGTTTACAAGTACATGGGGTCCAACTAATCGATCACCAATGATAGGCTACCGGCCCACATGTTGAGGGAGAACCGCACCTGGTGATGAGATGGAACAGTTGCACGTAGGTTTTCATACGCCCATACATGCTGATTGCGGAAATAAAAAACGTTCCGGTGAATTTCAATGTTGTGAAGGCCATAACTCGGAAATAAAGCATTTCCGGACACATGTTGTAATGAACTATTTTGATTGTCTACATGTGGGAAATACATACCTGAAATTATGCCCCGTATTTTTTAAACACCTTGTATACAGGGACATCACTTTATTTTTTACCAACATTTTTAACATTAACCTGGCTATACTCGGAAACACTGTTGCCCCCTTCCATTACATGCCCAATATGTAAACAAATCAATTTACTAGGTATAGGAGGAGAGAAAAGTAGTGTATCCATATATGTTTTAGGGAAATATGATACTACGATTTTCAGTTTGATTATCACTTTTACGGAATTTATCAAAATACAGTAGAGTAGTAACATTTTTTTTTTTTCAAAAACTCAACTTTTCAGGCGGCTATGTTCGTTATGTAATGTCTACTTTATTTAGCATATTAATTATTAGTGTTAACAGACAATATAGAGAGTGCACTTAAATTGAGGGGGTCATAAGTAAAGGGCTGTAAGTGCACTTAAGTTACTTTTGAGAAAATGGGGTTTAAATATTTAAGCTTTCGTAAAATCGGTGAAATTTTTATTTATATTTTAATGTGTGATGCGATTAAAATATCCCTTTGCCACTAAAATTTTAGATACTTTTGCTTACACTGGATGCACTTAACTCATGTTATTACAAATGTCACTAGCATTCCTTTGCTTCTAGCCACCGCAATTCAAAATAAGCTAATCTGAATTTTTAAACAAGTTGCTGAAAATGGTTGCTGTTCATTACAGTGCAGGCTTCAATTCTTTACGCATATTATTAAAAACATTTTGAAGCATATTCTCTGAAATTGAATTTATCGTTTCTTGAATATAATTTTTTAGTAAGATATTATTAATATAGGTTCTTTCTTCTATAGAAAACGTAACCATATTTATGAAACACACTATACACTGCAGTGTTTACTTCACTGCTTGAAGACTTCGAATGCAACAGCGGCCGTAAGTTTGTGTGTCTGACGGGAGCAAGGACATTAGTGAAGGGGTGGGAGTGAAGTACATTCAGAAATGCAGGTACAATAAAAATTCAAGTAAAAATAAAATGATGTCCCTGTATAATTTGAACTGGTAATGGAAAATACGGGAAAATGGCTGAACGGATTTTAATAAATGGCCTCTTTTTGAAGCTTGGAACTCAAAGTTTTTCAGAAAAATAGTAGTTTTCAGTGAAATGTCAATTTTTCAACATAATTTTCCTATTTTCCAAAATCCATCTGTCGTCAGTTTTGAGAACTAGCTAATTGCATTTCAGAATAAAACAAAAAACACACTACAGTAAACAATATTACACGAAGGCCATGATCTGCAAGAATGCTGACATATTTAGAGCTCAAATTAAATTGGTTTTTAAAAATTTAACTTACTAAAAATAATTTACAGGTTCGATTCTGTAGTGTGTAATTTCTGGGTACAGCTGTGTATTGGATATTAAAAACTACAAAACTTGAGGTGGTTTGATGACATTATTACTATTAGAAATGAAATATTATTGTAGTTAATGCCATGATGTGACTATTTTTCATTAATTATACATATTAATGCTATATTGATGATATGAAAGTGAAACGTTTTGGGGTTATATAAGTAGATGTACAGAATAACTTAAATTAGATTTTGATTTCTATATTTTACCGAGTGGCGGCTATGTAGTATATATAGTATATATTACTGAAAGCTATAAAACTTACGTAAGATAATAATATTATTAAAAATCAAATTTTTTATAGTTATTAATCAAGTGGGATTGGGTCTTTTTTATATATTTAATGGCGGTGTGGTGTAGATAATTATATGCGTGGTTCTCTTCAGTATTGGCTCGAGAGGGAGTATCTTTCATTATTATGGAAGCAAATAACTTTCAGAATGTCTGGTATTCTTCATTGAAAATAAATCTGAAAAATGTTTATTTGAACGTTTAATGAATTTAGTTTGCAGCATTTACTGCACAAGCCACTAGTATTTATATAATCGAGAAAAACGCTGCTGGTGAGAAGAGTTTCCAGTTAAATCTCTGTTGCCTTTTGTGTTTTTTTTCCTACAGCTACGCAGATCCAATAGTATTATTAAAATTACTATTGTTAATAATTGAGTGCGTATTTCGCTCTGGTAGCGTGGAAGAGAAAGCCTTATGGCCTTAACTCTGCTACAATAAATAAATAAATCTGCTATACTCTGAGAAGAAATTCTTCTCTCACAATATTGGTTCCGCGCGGCGTTTAAGAAGTGTCTAGAAGCGTATTCGAAATAATACCACAGTCTAGATACAGTCACGAAGCTTGAGTTGTGAGGGTGCTAGAAACAATAGACTCTGCCGGTACTATTTCGCATTGTCTGTAATGAGGCGATATTAGCGATCCTAGTGGTTAGCAACTACCTATGGATGCATATTTACTACGTATTGAGCTTCGTGACTGCATGTACTACACTATGATAATACTCTGTTGGGGCTACGACAATTTAATGTGCTCGGAAAATCTGTTACTGTGCGTACACTGGAAGTATCAGTGCATGGACGACTGTAAGGCCATGGTATATTTATGAATTTATACTGTTTAAAATACAAAAACACCACTGCCTGTCTTTGCATTTAAAATTTTTTTAAACGAAATACTAATACAGTCTCAATCAAACGAAAACTAAAGAGAAGGCGGTTGCACGTATTGCTGTTGTTCCACTCAATATTTTATTCGAATATTTATTTTGTCCCCGTATATAGGCCTCTAAAGTTCGCCCTAATATAGTGTTACTACGTAGCCGAAAAAGAAAAGAGAAAAACCTTCAAATCCCAAATTGACTTAATTCTTTTCCGAATTTGGTACCATTTTTGACATTGAACTCCCATTTTTCGAAATTGTCGTTAGCTTTTTCGAAATTACAACTAGGTTTTTCAAAATTGACATCACCTTTTCCAAAACTGAGGTTGAAAAGTTATGGAATAATTTACATCAAGAGATATTTTCTTTATCGATATTGTCTTTGATTTTTTATTTCTTGTAAATATCATTACTTAGTATTTTTTAGATATTGCTACATACAATACAAACTGCATACATATTATGGATGTAGCGCACAGCCTTTTGAGCAAACTCGTGTTAGGGGACGGTTCCTATAAATAACTATTTTGTACTAAAGAACATACCCAGTTACATCTGGAACCCAGTTACTAACAAATATATTCTGTTACTAGAAAAAATTCAAAATAAATTTCTAAAATGGTTATATTACAGACTTTATAATGATTATCCTACCTATGAGATTTATGCTACAATGCTTCAACATTTCCATTTTACTAGTTTGCAAATTCGACGAAATTGTCAATCTTTAAACTTTCTTTATAAAATTATTAACAATAAGTTGGACTGTGTTGGTTTATTTTATTATATAACATTATATGCACCTAAGCTTAAAACGAAATTTCGAAATTTATTTTACATACCAAGGACAAATACTGAATCCCACAAAAATTCCCCAGTTTTCCAAATGTTACAGTTATACAATAAATTACATCCTCATCCGAATGTTGCTATTTTCAATATGAATTTCTCTAGATACAAAATTATTTATATTTATATCATGTACCGAAGTACATATGATATTTCCATGCAGATATTCTGCGTCATCATACGATGAAAGAGTTATGGAAAGGAGAAAAATTCTCTCCGGCGCCGGGATTTGAACCCGGGTTTTCAGCTCTACGTGCTGATGCTTTATCCACTAAGCCACACCGGATACCCACCCCGGCGTCGGACAGAATCGTCTCAGATTAAGTTCCAACTCTTGGGTTCCCCCTAGTGGCCGCCCTCTGCACTACGTCATAGATCTATGAACTTAGGACTAAAGTCCACACATGTGCTGAGGTGCACTCGTTATGAGTAACTAGCTGGCCGGGATCCGACGGAATAAGCGCCGTCTTAAATCACGAAGTGATTTACGCATATCATATATATTATTTTCATGTACCGAAGTACATATGATATTTCCATGCAGATATTCTGCGTCATCATACGATCTGAGACGATTCTGTCCGACGCCGGGGTGGGTATCCGGTGTGGCTTAGTGGATAAAGCATCAGCACGTAGACCTGAAAACCCGGGTTCAAATCCCGGCGCCGGAGAGAATTTTTCTCCGTTCCATTACTCTTTCATCGTACAAAATTATTTGTTATCATATTTCACAGAATATTGTTGTAAGTTAATTTGAAGCTACTTTCACACCTTATTTCAATTTCTCTTTTTTTTCTCTCTCTCTTATTTCTATTTTGTTTCAGTTTTAGTAAGTGTATGTTTCCATTTCCTTTTCCTTGTTTATGTTTTATAAATTAATTTGTTAGTCGTGAACATTGTAATTGGGCTTTGCGTGTTATGTTCAACAACAAATGAATGAATAAATAAAATAAATAAATACCGGTAACAAAGATTCAACAAAATTACAAAACCAATACAATTATTACAAAACAGGGATAATTAAAAAGATAAAAGTAGAAAATCAAGTCAAGAACACAATTTAATTTCGAATGATTAAGTATGTTCATATATGTACTTACTTATGGCTTTTAAGGAACCAGGAGGTTCACTGCCGCCCTCAAGTAAGCCCGCCATCGGTCCCTATCCTGAGCAAGATTAATCCAGTCTCTACCATCATATCCCACCTCACTCAAATCGATTTTAATATTATCCTCCCATCTACGTCTCGGCCTCCCCAATGGTCTTTTTTTCCCTTAGGCCTTCCAACTAACACTCTATATGCATTTCTGGATTCGCCCATTAGTTCTACATGTCCTGCCCATCTCAAATGTCCGGATTTAATATTCCTAATTATGTCAGGTAAATAATAAAATGCATGCAGTTCTGCATTGTATTTAACTTTCTCCATTCTCATGTAACTTCATCCCTCTTAGTCCCAAATATTTTCCTAAGCACCTTATTCTCAAACATCCTTAACCTGTGTTCCCTTCTCAAGGTGAGAGTCCAAGTTTCACAATCATACAGAAGAACTGGTAATATAACTGTTTTATAAATTCTAACTTCCAGCTTTTTTGAGAGCACACTGGATGACAAAAGCTTCTCAACCGAATAATAACAGGCATTTCCCATATTTATTCTACGTTTAATTTCCTCCCGAGTATCATTTATATTTGTTACCGATGCTCCAAGATATTTGAATATTTTTCCACCTCTTGAAAGGATAAATTTCAAAACTTCATATATTTCCATTTCGTACAATATTCTGGTCATGAGACATAATCATATACTTTGTTTTTTTTTCGGGATTTACTTCCAAACCTATTTGTTTACTTGCTCCAACTAAAATTCCCGTGTTTTCCCTAATAGTTTCTAGATTTCTCACGACATCCGCATTGACAAGAAGCTGATGTAACCCGTTCAATTCCACACCCTCTCTGTTATCTTGGACTTTCCTAATGGCATATTCCAGAACAAAGTTAAAAAGTAAAGGTGATAGTGCATCTCCTTGCTTTAGCCCGCAGTGAATTGGAAAAGCATCACACAGAAACAGGCCTATACGAACTCTGCTGTATGCTTCACTGAGACACATTTTTATTAATCGAACTGGCTTCTTGGGAATATCAAATTCAATAAGAATATTATTTAAACTTCTCTCTTAACCGAGTCATATGCCTTTATGAAATCTACGAAGAACTTATGTACTGTACCGTTATACTCCCATTTTTTTTTTCCAATATCTGTCGAATACAAAAAATCTGATCAAAACTACACAGATAATCCCCAATAATTTCATCTACATATGGAGTTAATCTTCTCGAAAGAATATTGGGCAAAATTTTGTTGATATGTAGAAATGTTGATATATAGAAAAATAAAAATAAAAGAAACAATACTAAAAAATTTGCTTAATTTCGTTCTTAAATTTATTAAATAAAAATTACCTAGGTAAAGATTTATTATGAACATGTTGCTGTGTAACCTTAGCCCGTAACTCTTCTGTGATTTAGTCCAGATGTCGTAACATTTAGGTTCAGCTGAAGGACATGTCTAATTTCTTCTGGTAGAATAAACATGCTGTCCTTCTTTTACATTAAAAAGCGAATGCATTGATGTTAAAGAGTTTTGAACATGGAGATCCTAACTTCGAGGACCGTACAGACGGCGAAATTAATCCCGGACTTCCCAGACATTTACATTTCAGTGAACTGAGGAAACGTTTCAGAAAAAAAAAAAACCGGGGCTGCTACTTAAGATACGCTGACCACTGTACAGCGGTGAAGGTAATGCTGAGGTAGACAAGACAAGCGACAATTCGATGACGGCGGCTGATTATTATGCAGACCGGAGATCGGAAGAAGACAGCAGATTCCCCGACATTTTGGCTTCCTAACAGCTCGAGTTACTGATGACAGCGCAATTTCAATACAGGCCGCGATCACAGCAAAAGCGCCACTGATTTATCGCATTCCTCCGGTTTTGGCATAGTGAAATCATTTAGCGACAGTTATACAGAAGAATCTTGCAAATCAAGCTTTCAGGTATAATTCCCTGTAAAGTTGATTTCAATAATTTCAAGGGACCTTTGGTTAAGCGTACCAACCATCTATCCCAACTGAGCTACCCTGGAACTCTACCAGACACCGATCCAATTTTTCCCTCTATATCCACAGACCTCAAAGTGGGGTGACAACCGTCAAGCAACCAACACTGAGTGCACGCTAACTCTGTATGACTTAAATTGTGGTTTTCTGTTAACGTACAGTGACGTGTATTATGCAAATCAAACTTTCAGCTATATATAATAATATATAATAACCCGTGGCTCTACAGCCCGTGAAGGGCCTAGACCGACCAGTCGGCTGCTGGCCTCACGTCCACATGGCGAAGAAGAGGTGGACGATCATCCAACCAGAATGGAGATATCGTGTGGTTAGCACGATGATCCCCCCAGCCGTTATAGCTGGCATTCGCAACCGGATTTCGCTACCTATCGTAGCTCCCCAAGTGCATCACGATGCTGGGTGGGCACCGGTCCCATACACTGGCCGAAATTTCATACGAAAATTTCTTCCCCCATGAGGACTCGAACCAGCGCGCATTCCGTAACGCGAGTCCTAGGCTGGATGCCTTAGACCGCGACGCCACGGCGCGGGACGCTTTCAGCTATAACTCCCTGTAAAGTTGATTTGAATAATTTCGAGGGAAAAATTGTTCCGGGCCGGGTATCGAATCCGGGACCTTTGGTTAAACGTTGCAAGTTAGGTTTGGTTTGTTTAGATTTTTGGTAGGCCTTGCGTATACGCTTTTTGTTCATGCTTTTGTTTGTTTAAACTAGTTTTTACTTACTTACTTACTTACAAATGGCTTTTAAGGAACCCGAAGGTTCATTGCCGCCCTCACATAAGCCCGCCATCGGTCCCTATCCTGTGCAAGATTAAGCCAGTCTCTATCATCATACCCCACCTCCCTCAAATCCATTTTAATATTATCCTCCCATCTACGTCTCGGCCTCCCTAAAGGTCTTTTTCCCTCCGGTCTCCCAACTAACACTCTATATGCATTTCTGGATTCGCCCATACGTGCTACATGCCCTGCCCATCTCAAACGTCTGGATTTCAAGTTCCTAATTATGTCAGGTGAAGAATACAATGCGTGCAGTTCTGTGTTGTGTAACTTTCTCCATTCTCCTGTAACTTCATCCCGCTTAGCCCCAAATATTTTCCTAAGCACCTTATTCTCAAAAACCCTTAACCTATGTTCCTCTCTCAGAGTGAGAGTCCAAGTTTCACAGCCATATAGAAGAACCGGTAATATAACTGTTTTATAAATTCTAACTTTCAGATTTTTTGACAGCAGACTGGATGATAAGAGCTTCTCAACCGAATAATAACACGCATTTCCCATATTTATTCTGCGTTTAATTTCCTCCCGAGTGTCATTTATATTTGTTACTGTTGCTCCAAGATATTTGAATTTTTCCACCTCTTCGAAGGATAAATCTCCAATTTTTATATTTCCATTTCGTACAATATTCCCGTCACGAGACATAATCATATACTTTGTCTTTTCGGGATTTACTTCCAAACCGATCGCTTTACTTGCTTCAAGTAAAATTTCCGTGTTTTCCCTAACCGTTTGTGTATTTTCTCCTAACATATTCACGTCATCTGCATAGACAAGAAGCTGATGTAGCCCGTTCAATTCCAAACCCTGCCTGTTATCCTGAACTTTCCTAATGGCATATTCTAAAGCGAAGTTAAAAAGTAAAGGTGATAGTGCATCTCCCTGCTTTAGCCCGCAGTGAATTGGAAAAGCATCAGATAGAAACTGACCTATACGGACTCTGCTGTATGTTTCACTGAGACACATTTTAATTAATCGAACTAGTTTCTTGGGAATACCAAATTCAATAAGAATATCATATAATACTTCCCTCTTAACCGAGTCATAAGCCTTTTTGAAATCTATGAATAACTGATGTACTGTACCCTTATACTCCCATTTTTTCTCCATTATCTGCCGAATACAAAAAATCTGATCAATAGTCGATCTATTACGCCGAAAACCGCACTGATGATCCCCAATAATTTCATCTACGTACGGAGTTAATCTCCTCAAAAGAATATTGGACAAAATTTTGTACGACGTCAACAAAAGTGATATTCCTCGAAAGTTACCACAGTTGGTTTTGTCCCCCTTTTTAAAAATAGGTACAATTATGGACTCCTTCCATTGTTCTGGTACAATTTCCTTTTCCCAAATAGCAAGTACAAGTTTATAAATTTCGCTATATAATGCACTTCCACCCTCTTGTATTAATTCTGCTGGAATTTGATCGATACCTGGAGACTTGTACTTTTTCAGATTTTCTATCGCAATTTCGACTTCTGAAAGCGTGGGTTCGGGTATAAATGGCTCAGCAGTTTGTATTTCAATTTCGTCCCGATCATTTCTATTTGGCCTATGTACATTTAGTAGTTGCGCAAAATAGTTTTTCCATCTGTTTAGGATTGATGGAGAGTCTGCAAGCAAGTCACCATTCTCATCCTTGATCACGTTTACCCTTGGCTGATATCCGTTCTTAAATTCCTTTATACCCTTATATAAATCTCGAATGTTTTTATTCTTACTATTTGTTTCTACCTCATTCAGTTTTTCCTTCAAGTAACCTCTCTTTTTATTCCTAAGTGTACGACTTGCTTCCCGTCTTTCATTGAAATAATTATCTCTCTTCTCCTCAACTGGATCCTGTAAGAATTTCAATTTTGCCTGTTTCCTTCTTTCTACTACCATGCAACAATCTTCATCAAACCACGGTTTCTTTTTCTTAGTTTCATAATAACCTATGCTCTGCTCAGCTGCAATTTTGATACTATCTCTGATATTTTCCCACACGCTATTAACATCTAATTCTTTCTCAACTTCGTCGGAACTTTCTAAAGTGGCAAACCTATTCGAAATTTCGACCTGATAATTTTGCTTAGCTTCCTCGTCCTTTAATTTCAAAATATTGAATTTAGTAATATTAACTTGTTGCTCTACTCGCTTGGCTACTGATAATCTTTCTCTTAATTCTCCAATCACCAAATAATGGTCAGAATTACAGTCTGCACCCCTGAAAGTTCGAATATCTACTATACTAGTATGTCTCCGTTTATCTATCAAGATGTGATCTATTTGGTTGTGTGTCAATCCATCTGGAGAAGTCCAAGTATATTTATGTATATCCTTATGGGGGAATGTTGTACTTTTGACAATTAAATTTTTCGATGTGGCAAAGTTGACTAATCTAACTCCATTGTCACTACTAATTGCGTGTAGGCTCTCTTTTCCAATAGTTGGTCTAAAAATATCCTCCCGTCCTACTTTAGCGTTGAAATCCCCCAATAAAATTTTCATATGATATCTAGGGAACTGATCAAAAGTATGTTCCAATTCCTCATAGAAGCTATCCTTTATATAGTCGTCTTTCTCTTCTGTAGGGGCGTGAGCATTTATAACTATGATGTCGCACCATCTACCCTTAAGTACTAAATATGATAACCTGTCACTGATAAATTCGACCTTTTTTACTGCTGATTTTATTCTTTTATGTACAAAGAATCCTGTTCCTAATTGGTGATTATTGTTTCCTTCCCCATAATACAACAAGTAATCTCCTATTTGTGATATGCCATTCCCATCTAACCTAACCTCTTGTACTCCTACGAAGTCTATTCTATATCTAGCTAGTTCTTTTGCTACTAATGTTACCCCTCCTGTTCTATAAAGACTAGTTACGTTCCAAGTGCCAAATCTCAAAACCTTATTCCTTTGCTGTGGTCGTGCCAGAGAATCAGTCCTATTCCGAGGCTTACTGTAGGAATTCGTAACAAGCTGTTTTTTACGGTGATGGGTTGTTACTAGTTGAAACTGGTTTTGACGGATTTCGGGTTTTGAATACACTGAAACAGCAGAAAATTTTCAGAACAGTTATGTCACGAAATGTGGGAGTAGGCCTAGATAGATTTTGAAGAAGTGAATGTGTAGAAAAAATTTAAACCGAGAAAATAGACGCCAAAGTTTAAATGAATTGAATTTTGGTAATTTCTAAACTATAAAAGATACATTAATTATTTTTTTTTTGCATACTAGCTCTGGGCATTACTTGGTTCATAAATGCACATTTTAAAAGCTGTAGTGTAAATGTAGCTTTGGGTGTATTTTGTTTATGTGTTGATGTAGGTTTTGGATCTGTCTTTTGTTTCCTTTGTATAGTATTAGTATGTCGCCTACGTATCAGTACCAATATATGATCACAGTCTACTATATACAGTCACGAAGCTTGAGTTTTGAGGGTGCTAGAAACAATTGACTGTGACGGTTCTATTTTGCATTGCCAGTAATGAGGCGACATTAGCGATCCTAGTGGTGAGCAACTATCTAAAGTTTGCATATTTACTACGTATTGAGCTTCGCGACTGTATATACTAGACTGTGATATGATGATGTCTGCGGTTTGTTGTTGTCTTTGTTTAGTATGTATGTCTGTTCTATGTGGTGTAAAAATATTTCTGCTAGTATGCTGGAAATGGGTGATCCCATGGGTAGGCCTTCGGTTTGTGTGTAATATTTGTTATTGTATGTGAAGTAGTTTTGTTTTGTAATGATGTCTGTGGTGTGGATGATTTCTTTAATGTGTTCTTGTGGTGTGTTGTTGTTTTTGAGCATTTGTTCTAGTATCTGTAGTGTCTCTTTTATGGGTATGTTTGTGTATAGGTTGGTTATGTCGAAAGTTGCTAATGTATTGTGTGGGATATGTTTGTCTTTTATTTTATTTACTATGTCTATGTTGGTTTTTATTGAATAATTTCAAGGGAAAAATTGTTCCGGGGTCGGGTATCGATCCCGGGACCTCTGGTTGAACGTACCAGCGCTCTACCACTGAGCTACCTGGGAACTCCACCCGACACCGTCTCAACTTTTCCCTTTATATCCACACAACTCGCGTGGGCTGACGAAACGCCAGAGACCCACAACGAGTGCACACAATCTCTGTGTGACTTGGAATTGTGGTTTTCTGTTAACGTACACAGTAACGTATGTATTATGCAAATCTAGTCTTTCAGGTGAAGCTCCCTGTAAAGCAGATTTGAACAATTTTTCCCTTGAAATTATTCAAATCTGCTTTACAGGGAGCTTCACCTGAAAGACTAGATTTGCTTGTTTTTTATTGTTTGTTTTTCGAATTTTATGTTGTTTCTTATGATTTTGTCCATGTATGTGGCTAGTTTGTGTGTTGGTATATTTTCTTTATGTATTTTCGGTAGTGTGTTTAGTTTAGGTGCTTCTGGTTTGATTGGTTTTAGTTGTTGTTTCATGTTGTTTGGAATTATGTGTTTGTTTTTGTTTATTAATGTTTTTTACTATGTTGTGGTATTGTGTGGTGGGGTCGTTTTTGAGTTCTTTGATGTTGTTTTCCTTGAAATATGTTTCTATTTTGTTGTGTAGGTCTTGTTTTTATAGGATTACCGTGCAATTTCCTTTATCTGCTTTGATGAAAGTTAGGTTATGTTCTTGTTATTTTGTCTGCAAGGTGTTTATTGTTTTGTGTTCGTGTGTGTCTGTTGTGGGTTTGTTTATTTTGTTATTGTTTCTTATTATGTCTTGTCTTATGTATTCGTGATGTTGACATTGTGTGTTTTGTATTGCTGTTTCTATGTTTAGGATGTTTTGTGCTTGTTGTTTTGTACCTGTATTGTTTTGGTGTATGTTGTGTCTTAATACTTTTTTCTAATAGTTTAGTTTCATTGTGAAGTGAAGTTGAATTTACAGAGTAGGTACATAATTATTTCAACATGAGTTACTAGTACGAAGGACGAAACTGGTAATCGCCTATAGAGCGATAATATGCACAAAAGAACTGAAGCCTGTATCGAAATGAACGGCCACCATTTTCAAAAATGTGTTTACATACCCATATTATGATTATTTTTCAATTTAACTTCATTCTCTATATTGTACGCTAATGTGCTGTAGTTGCTAATGTTGTACTGTGTGTTTCTTTGTCTTTTATTTTATTCACTAATCTATGTTATTTTTATTGTTGTTTGTTTTTCGAATTTTATGTTGTTTCTTATGATTTTGTCCATGTATGTGGCTAGTTTGTGTGTTGGTATATTTTCTTTATGTATTTTCGGTAGTGTGTTCAGTTTAGGTGCTTCTGGTTTGATTGGTTTTAGTTGTTGTTTCATGTTGTTTGGAATTATGTGTTTGTTTTTGTTTATTAATGTTTTTTACTATGTTGTGGTATTGTGTGGTGGGGTCGTTTTTGAGTTCTTTGATGTTGTTTTCCTTGAAATATGTTTCTATTTTGTTGTGTAGGTCTTGTTTTTATAGGATTACCGTGCAATTTCCTTTATCTGCTTTGATGAAAGTTAGGTTATGTTCTTGTTATTTTGTCTGCAAGGTGTTTATTGTTTTGTGTTCGTGTGTGTCTGTTGTGGGTTTGTTTATTTTGTTATTGTTTCTTATTATGTCTTGTCTTATGTATTCGTGATGTTGACTTTGTGTGTTTTGTATTGCTGTTTCTACGTATGTTTAGGATGGTTTGTGTTTGTTGTTTTGTACCTGTATTGTTTTCGTGTATGTTGTGTCTTAATACTTTTTTCTAGTAGTTTATTTTTCATTGTGGTTGAATGTTATGTTTGTCGTGTTGAATATTCTTGGGTGGAATTTGTGATTCGTGGTGTATGTTGTTGTCTGTTGTGTCTTTAGTGTGGCTAGTTTATTGTTGTGTCCTTTTATTTTTTTTTCTGGCTTATTTCTGTTATTACTTTGTTTGTGTGTATTAAATTAACAGTTGATAGAAATAAATTAGGATAATAATTTAAAATAGATTCACGATAAATGTGTTGTATAAAATTTAAAAACTGCTTGTAACAACATTGTTTAACGGAAAACTGTGTAACGTCTTCAGAGATTTCAGCCCACAGAAATTTAAACTACATTCTAGTGAATATTAGGATTAGATATTTGCTTAGGTTATAATACAGTATACATTTCATGAAACTTGTTAATAGAAATATAAGTATGTTTTTTAGTATATAATTTCAACTCACTGCATTTCATTCATTCATGGGTATAACTCTACATCATATATCTCATTATTATTATTATTATTATTATTATTATTATTATTATTATTATTACTATTATAATTACCATTATTATTATTATTGTTATTATTATTATTATCATTATTATTATAACTATTTCTTACCAGTGTTTATTATTGTCACACTAACATTAGTTATCCAATTTTCATCATTTACTTTCATGTTGTTTTATGATCTAGATATTAATGTAATAACTATGTAAGCAAATGTATTTAATTAGAATTAGAGTCTGGCTGGGCGGAAGAGAAGGCCTACTGGCCTTAGCTCTGCCAGATTAAATAAATAAATTATTATTAAATTATATTATATGTAACATAACTTCTCGCTACGTTAAAATCGGCAGCACTTTGAAGAGAACAACCGCCATGATCGCCACCCGTCCGCCGTAAACGAACACGAGATGGCAGCACAGTTTCTAATGCAATTCAAATGGGTATTATGACGTGACTCCTTATGTAATAACTAGATGGCAGCGTAGTAAACCTGACAAAAGTTGTTAACCTCAAAGCCTATAACCCCGACATATCTGTTACATATTTGGTCTAGGGTATAACTTATAAAACTTTGTACAGATTTGCTGAATATATAGATTTGTAAAATTGTATTAATTTCATAATTGAAACGTAAGACTAATTCAATAGGAGATTTCATTAATCAATATCATATAATTATTATTATTATTATTTATTTATTTATTTATTTATTTATAACCCTAACATACCTATCTCAGGTAAAATAGGGTTCTCTGTAAAATTGGAGTATGATAAATAATGTCAGCATTATCATATTCATTTTGTGTTAATATTTTCTTAACATACTATATAGGGAAGCATTGCATCCTGAAACTCTGCTATCAGTTGAACAAATTGTACTGTCTGAAACGGACTCCCTGTCTCAATGGTCAAAGAATCAGTTAGAAAATTGAAGAAACCCACAGTAATTTTGCATTTTAGCACACGACTTTAAAAATGACGGCAGAAACACCTGTAGAAGTGGAATATGAAAATGAAATTTCGTGAAATGATTCACAACAATATTTAGAATTTGTTTTATGTAAAAATTCAAAAACTGCCTTTTAGGCCATAGCCTATGTACCTCTGTTTCAGTTCAGTCTCCCCTTACATTCAGAATCCGGCGATGTTTATTCTTTTTGCATGTAATGTTCGCCAAAGTCAGGGCTGGGCATCGAGAGGGGAACTAGACTCTAAACGGGGACGCTTAATATTTATCAGTCACGGAATCAACGCTGCGCGGTGTACGGCGGGGAAGAAAGGGGATGAAGAGAAATCATATGGCTCCCCGTGAGAGAGTAGAATCCGCTCTTGCTGCCCAGCTCTGGCCAAAGTGGTACGAAAAAGGTTAACTACCACAAATACTCCTCTCTGTGAGTTTTTCTTTATGTGCTAGAGTCAATTAACTTGATGTAAACATTACAGAGGGAGTGAGAACAGACTGTGTACTGATTCAGAAATTTTCAAGTCCACTCACGAGCATTCAGATAAAGTCTTGTTACTTTTCTTACTTTGTGTTAATGAGAAAGTGCGTAGGTTTCAAATTTAAACAGTCGTAGAGTTTACTACGCATTTCTTATAAACAAATCCGGTTCTTATGTATAGGTTGTTCCTCACGAAACCAAGCTCAGTCCGATTAAGCGGTGTACCTGTTTGAATGTATTTCATTCCGTTGTATCGAGAGAAAATCCGGACCATATATCAGAAAGAAAAAGAAAAAAATATATAACTGGTTCGGATCTTGAATGGAACTGGCCTCTTCCTCTCTCACGTGGTGTAGTAACAAGAGAATGGATGTAGTGATACTCATCTCTTTTATTGGCGGCACACCTAGCCGTGGACCAATTCTGCGGCACTCCTCGGCGTATGACAAATACATACAAACAAACATATAAAACATCGCGGGGAACACCTGACGACCGAGTGTTCGCCATCTCAATTTACTGCATCGAGCACCCAAGGTAGGTCCGGGTTCTGGATCTGCAATTAGCATAAATTTGGGTCAAATTTACTGCCCCCGACACAGACAGCTTTATGTACCTTACAATAAATTATATCCAAGTCGGGCCGCGGTCTCGGACACAAAATTACGTTGCAAACTTTCTGGTGTGTATGCATACACCGCCTGACTAAATGTGATCGAAATTCGTGGCATATAGACAGACTCTTAATACAGACGTGTCACAATCAACATGGAACGTTTTGTGCTTTTTTCGCTGCATTACTAATATAATTTTAAAATTATGCTCTCCAGTCTCAAATGTAAAGTAATCTACAGGGCGATCCTTATAAATCTTTACCATTTTAACGAGTTACGATTTCTCTTTGGAAGTTGTTATAAACTAATAATAATAATAATAATAATAATAATAATAATAATAATAATAATAATAATAATAATAATAATAATAATAATGTTTTATTTTCGCTGGCAGAGTTAAGGCCATAAGGCCTTCTTTTCCACTCAACCAGCCTTAATCAATACAATATATAAATTTAAATTACAAATATTTACACTACACTTAAAAGGTTCTCCAGCAATATTCTTCACTACATATTTATTTAAATTTAGATAAACCTGTAAGGTAAAGTAGTAACTTAATTTATGAGCTAATTTAATTTAATGAATTATAATTAATTTAATATTTGAAATAGCTAGTAAAATGATGAAAATTAATTTAATATAAGCTTACTAGGACTATGTTACAGGGAGAATATATATATTTCTATTTCTATAATGAGAATATTAATGTAATTGCCATTAGAGGTTTTGTAAACCTATTTAGAGAAATTAATAATAATAATAATAATAATAATAATAATAATAATAATAATAATAATAAGAATGGACAGATGTTAGTTTCATTATAAGTAACAAATATTAATCAGCAATTCATCTGTTAAGTAAGAATTTATGTAATTTTGACCTAAATGAAGTTATTGTCCAACAACCCCTTATATCACTCGGAAGCGAGTTCCAATTTCTAGCAACTGAAACTGTATAATATGAAGAATATAAAGATGTCTTGTGGTAGGGTATAATGAGTAAATTGTTACGATGAGACCTGGTACTTAGCTGATGATATGCGGATAAATTTTGAAAACGAGAAGCCAAATAGATTGGGGTAGCGGTGCGCAGAATTTGAAATAAGAGAACAAGAGAATGCAGGGCTCGTCGATCGCTTAGTCTTAGCCAAGACAGAGTTTGGAAAGACGGGGAAACATGATCATACTTACGAATATTACAAATATAACGGACGCACGCATTATGCACACGTTGTAGCCTGCTGCTCAAATTTGCATTTGGGTTACTTAATATAATATCGCAGTAGTCAAAGTGTGGCATCACAAGTGTTTGTACAAGGATTAATTTTAATTTATCAGGAAGAAAGTGCTTCAGTCGCTTTAATGAGTGAATAATGGAAAATATTTTTTTGGAAGTGTGATTCACTTGTTCATTCCATTCCAGGTGACAATCCATATAAATACCAAGGTTCTTTACAGTCGTACTGTATGGAATAGTAGTATTATTTACAATTATCGGTGGCAAATTTTGTTTGCTTGTTTGCACAAGGTTTGCGCTCTCCGAGCCGGCTCACAGCTCATGAGCGGAATGCAGATATTAGCTGCGCTCTGTATAAGGGTGGACTAGAAGAAGGGGTGGATCTCGTACAAAATATACACAATACTATTATGAGTGTTTATGAAATGAATTCCCGTTCAGTGTTTGCAAAACTATCTTTGACTATTATTAATTAATAAAGAAATATTTATTTTACAGAAGTAATAGAAATTCTACAGCTACTTAAATGTACAATATCATTTTGTTATATTTTTATTTATCAGTACATCAAAACGGGGTTTTGTGCTGTTGGCAGCTGACAGGAACAGTAGCCTACTGATCGTAATGAAACATCAGTTACAGATGTTCGATGTCTATCTTTATTAAAGTTGATTATAGAAAACAGTTGCTCACAAATATAAATGTTGAGCCAAACATAGCAATCATTTTCACAGCCAGCCTGTGTAGTCGTGGATATTATTGCTAATGTTTAGTCTTGTAAAACTCAACCAGGCTAGTAGTATTATTCAAAAGATCTTTAGCCCTTAGGTCACATTGAAAATCAATAAGTTCGAGCTGTAAATCGTTAAATGTTATGTTCTGTCGTTTAGTTTCCTCCATACCGTACTGTAGGTAAGCAACGTGAAACAGTTACTAAGAATACACACTGCACTCCACTAGATAGCTGAGTGGTCGTTTCCCTGTCCTCTACCTATAGCAAGTCTATGTTAGAAAGGATAAATTATTTTACATATCTCGGATACACAGAAAATTTCTAAATACACCAAAACAATGAGAATAGTTAATACCATTATGAAACCTTCCCTAGTACAAAAGCATACTCGAATTCGCCTTTACAAGACCTTGGCCAGACCTGTATTTTGTTACGGCAGTGAGGCATGGACATTGAGGAAGAAAGACGAAAGCAGAATAACGGCTAATGAAATGAAATTTATGAGATACAGCGGGATATACGAAGTGGGATTACAAACGCAATGAAGATGTAATGGAAGAATTACAATTAGAACCTGTAATTAATCACGTAAAACATTATCAGAACAACTGGCTAAATCATCTGCATGGCATGCATAGAGATAGAATCCCAAAAGTCATGCTCCACTATCGTCCAAACGAGAAGAGATCTCTCGGTCGTCCAAAGAAGCGCTGGATTGAAAATTGAACTGTGAGATCGTAACAGGCCATTTGGCCTAATACTTGAAAAGAAGAAGAAGAAGAAGAAGAAGAAGAAGAAGACGAAGCACTCGAACTATAAATAATTGAAATGACCTACCTATAGCTGTCTTTGAGGGCCGTCCTTCCTTAAGGAGATTTAAAAATAAATTTAAAAGTTGCGTATAAATTGTGAATTAAAAAAAAGGACGTTAAATTACTTAAGGTGACATGTATTTACTTAGTCTGACAAGTTATTCTCTTGGTTTGAATGGTAACTTATATTAAAATAGCTTGTAAGAGGGTCTTAGACGACAAATGTTCAGTTTTAATGTAGTTCTGTTTGTAAATATGAATAAGGGTATAATTGTTTGTCTTATTTGAACTGTTGTATCAGTGAAGCGTTGTGAGTCAGTGAAGTTATGGTTTACAATGGCAGTGAATAGTTTCGATCAGTAATAATTTATAGCGTGTTCTATAGTGCCAGTGAAATGTGTCATAGTGTCAGTGCAGTGAGTGAGATGAGACTGAAGTGAAAGGTTATCAGTATCAATGTGAAACTTATGTAGGGCCTATACATGTGTGGGTTGTAATAGAATATTAAGTTCACTTGTTAATTAGGTTATTTATGTATTATTATTAATGTAATTATTGTGTATTATTTTATTGTGTGTAATTAAGTTAGGCCTACCACTGCCACCGGGTGTTTGCCCAATTGCAGTGTAAATAACTACAAAAAAAAAACTTGAAAATTGAATGCACAAATCTATATTTTATATATTAAACTACATAAGTAGGCCTAAATAATTATAATCAAAATGTAACGATATCATTACATTTCTGGTTCTGGGAGAATTTATATTGGTACCCCTGTCAAGACTGTTGTCCAATGTAGATACTGATATTAGCTATTATTGGAGGATTAGTTCGCCGTAATATCGCAAATATGCAGTACTCACCTCGACAGCATGTTCTGGCAATAATACATTCGCTTTTGCAAATCTGGTTTCATCAATTCCTGCACTCTGTAAGCTCGTAAATGCGATTTCTTTGCTGCTCTCTGACATGCGTCATAAGGAAAGGTTGAACAAATTAGGTTGAGATTTTATTTGAAATGTAAGTGCAAGGCGCGCCGAAGTGGTGTGCAATTTTAAAATGAGTCACAGTCCTGCCATCTATCCGCAGTATTCGGAACCCAAATCACACAAAGTGAACTGGGTAGGCATTAGACACACACATGCAATTATTATTATTTAAGTTGTGTCATTCCATTAATTAAAATGACATGTAATTAATTAAGGTGACTTGTAATTGCTTAAGTTATTAATGTTTGGTTTAATAAAAATAGGTTTACTTATAAGTTAGGTTTACTTTTGCATAGGTATGCTTTATACTCTTTATTAATAAGTCCCAGGTTTATTGCATTATTTATTTATAGTTACAATTATTTATTTACAGTTAGACTTAATTTTGTTATTTTATTGTTGTAATTATTGTCATGTTATTATAGGTTTGTTACAGGAAGCAATTCAGAACGCATTCCGAATTAATACCGAATTTCTTTCGACATGTGCGCCAGTTGTGTACGGTGTCAGAGCTAAATTGGGATTTTACATTCTTGGGACGTTTCTTGAATTGCTCTTTTACGGCCTTCGGAGTTTCTTCTCGTATTAAAATTATATTCACCTTCCGAACTTAATTCGTCATAAAATATATCACTATCACCTTCCAAATCACTCATAATCGTCTGTTTTTTTTATTTTAACCTACCTAGTCTCGAAGCATTTCAATCGTAACTTCAGATGAAATCATCTGCGCATGCGTCAACAGTTTAGAATTCCCAATTCTGCTCTTAATCGAGAATCAATTTCACTCGTTCTAAAGCACTTTGGAACAGGGAGCTGGGAGTTCAGTATCGGTTCGGAATCAGTTCTAGTCTTGTTGGAACACACATTGAGCTACTGCGCATGAGCAGGCAGTTCAGAATCGATTCTGAACCGTGCTGGAGCAAACCTTATATTTTATGTCACTATCATCGGAAGTATACCCAGCTGCAATGCTAATACATACATACATACATACATACATACATACATACATACATACATACATACATACATACATACATACATTGCCTCAGACAAGCTTACTTTCCTGAACAATGGAAGAAAGCAAGATTACTTCCTATTATAAAGCCAGGTAAAGACGCCAGCATCGAGGTCACAAAATTTAGACCGATAAGCCTCTTAAATACAAGTGGGAAAGTGCTCGAAAAACTACTAATGGACAGAATAATGCATCATATCCAAACCAAAAACTTGATGAATGGCAATCAGTTTGGCTTCACCCCACAACGAAGTACTGTGGACGCTGCAATGGCACTAAAAGATTGTGTAGAAGAAAGTCTAAGGCAAAACCAGTACTTGGTGCTTGTTAGTCTTGACATCCAGGGTGCCTTCGATTCAGCTTGGTGGCCGAGTATCATGCAAGCTTTGAGGAAATTCCATTGTCCACGTAACTTGTACAAACTCAAAGATAATTATTTCAGCCAAAGAGCAGCAATATTAGCGGCAAACAACATCAAACTCGAGAAGAAAGTAAGTAAAGGCTGCCCTCAAGGATCGTGCTGCGGACCGGGATTCTGGAATATACAGTACGACTCATTACTCAGCCTAGAGTACACCGCAAACACAAAGGTTATAGCATTCGCAGATGACCTCATCGTGATAACAAGGGGGAAAACGATTCTGGAAGCTGAAAATTATGCCAATCTTGAAATGAAAAAGATAGCAGCATGGGCTATAAAGAACAAAACCAAATTTAATGATCAGAAGTCGAAGACGATGCTAATAACACGAAGGAAACGAAGGGAACAAAAATATATACACATCTTTCTCAACAACAAGGAACTACAACAAACCGACAAGATTAAATATCTTGGAATTATCATTGACAAGAGATTTAGATTCAACGAACATATTAAATATGTAACAGAAAGATGCACAAGCCTGATTAATGCCCTTTCCAAAACCGCCAAGATAAATTGGGGTCTTAAACACAAAGCATTAAGAACCATATATAAAGGTGCAATCCTGCCCTTGTTATCGTATGGGGCTCCTGTTTGGATAGATGCCTTGGAGAGGAATTACAACGTCAAAAAACTGAACCAAGTGCAGAGGCTAATAAACATACGTATTGCAAAGGCATTTCGAACCACCTCATATGAAGCATTATGCGTTGTTACTGGACTCACTCCCATTTTGTTCAAGATAGAGGAAATAGTAAACTTGTACTTTGCAAAAACAAGACATAAGTACGATGGTCTAAATCTTGACTACATAATACAGCACAAGAACTGGACACACCCTGCAGAACTCATCGACATAAAAGAAACAGAACAAAATACAGAATATACGTATGAAATATACACGGATGGCAGTAAAAGTGAACGTGGAGTTTGAGCAGGAGTAGCAATATTTCAGAGTAATGAACTAATCCAACAACTAAGATTCAAATTAGATAATAAATGTTCAAACAACCAAGCTGAACAACTTGCTATCATGAAAGCATTAGACAATATAAAACGACTAAGAACAATAGGTGAAAGACCATTAGACGAAAGACGAATAGCCATCTACACTGATAGTAAAATTACTCTGGACTCTCTAAGGAATGGAAGCAACCACAACAACCTAATTGAAGGCATCCGAACGAATCTACG
Source organism: Periplaneta americana (assembly GCF_040183065.1). NCBI lineage: Eukaryota > Metazoa > Arthropoda > Insecta > Blattodea > Blattidae > Periplaneta > Periplaneta americana. The sequence continues at coordinate 22,758,779 of NC_091131.1, forward strand.
GCTGGTGGAGAACGACAGATGGCTAGTGGACTTCGGATGGGTCAAGGCTCATGTGGGGAACTACGGTAACGAACTGGCAGATCGTCTAGCGAAGCAGGCAGCGAGTGACGTCGATCTACAGATCTGTTACGACAAGGTCCCGATGAGTGAAGTAAGGAACCAGCTAGCGGTCATATCCAAAGGAAAATGGGAAAGTGAATGGTCAACTACTTCCAAAGGTACTCTAACCAAGGCGTTCTTCCCTAGTGTCCAAGATAGACTGAAATTGAAGATAGAAGTAACTCCTAACTTGACGACTCTGTTGACCGGACATGGAAGACTCAACGCATATTTTCATCGATTTAAAATCAAGAATAGTGCGACATGTGTCTGTGGGGATGGGGATCAGACAGTGGATCATATCATTTATGACTGTACGAAATTAGGAAAGGAAAGAAGAACACTAATCCAGTCTATACGTAAATATGGTGGAAAGTGGCCTGTGGACAAGACAAAATTAGTGAAAAGTTATGTAAAATATTTTATAAAGTTTGCAAATAGTATAGACTTTGAACAACTACAGTAGGCTGGCTAGTATATAAGGATAAGTTATTTGGGAAGATAGGTTAAAAGTCAGAATTAAGTGATAAGGATCAAAAATAGGTTACTTACATTCTGTAAATAAGCTACAATATTAGAGGGTATAATTTATCTGAAAATAGGCTGATCAAGAGATAGTAAATATGTAAATACTGTAAATATTTTAATGTTAGAATATGTAAATAGATTCTTGTACTTCATAGGTTAGGAATAGGAAAATAAGTCAGATTAAGAAGTACCAATATTATCTTGGCAGTTACACATAGTAGATGAACTACACTAATCCATATTTAATCTAGAATGGCAACATAATAATATATAATGTAAATGGATTATGTACTTGAAGGTAAACCTAGGCATGTAGTATTACTTTCCATTTGTAATGGAACATGCTGCTCAAAAAAGGAATACATACATACATACATACATACATACACACATACATACACACACACGTACATACGTACGTACATACATACATACATACATACATACACACACATACAGACATATATACGTACGTACGTACATACATACATACATACATAGATACGTACATACATACATACGTACGTGCATACATACGTACGTGCATACATACGTACATACATACGTACATACATACATACGTACATACATACGTACGTACATACATACATACGTACATATATACATACGTACATACATACATACATACATACATACATACATACATACATACATACATACATACATACATACATGCATACATGCATACTGTACTCCAACCACGAGAAAGTCTCCAGGGAATGAGAGGGAGAGGAGTGATGCTGTGAATGAATGTTGATGTCATAAGATGTCATAAGGTCACACACGTGGGTACTGGTATCTCTATTGGCTAGCTCTCACAGCACAAACAATAACATTGATATACACATTTTTATACTATCCTAGTTACAAAATTATATCACTGTTAATCTCCTGGTCTTTTAATCTCTCCATATAGGAAATAACATATACAGGAGAGCGCATGATTTTTAAACTGACGTTATAACTCTAATATTATTTATCTACTTCACTCCAATAGATGACGCAATAGTAAGCACATTCCTTTCACGGTTTATCTCTTGGTTGGAGAACGTACATATATTATATACACACATTACATACATACATTACATAGAATATGATATCGTGTCTCCTGGGTTAATTGGCGTAACTTTTCTTTGGCGAGTTCAAACTATTGAACTTACAATTTAGATGAAAAACGTGTGAGTTTACATTGGTGCTAGTAATTGTAATTTTAATTCTGACAATCCTATGGCTTTTAACTTTTTCATGGACAAAATTTACATGTATTGTGAGTCCCTATCACCACGCCATGGCGCGTCCTCAGGTTGCGGATAGAGGAGACGGCCTCCAGATATGGAGCGTAGCTGTGAATATATTGAATAAGAAGTCGCGGATGAGGGGTGGTCCTCCAGCTTGGAGGCTGGGCGAAGGGCTAACAACCCATCACCGTAAAAAGCAGCTTGTTACGAAACCATACAATAAGTCTCGGAATGGACTGATTCTCTGGCACCACAGCTGCTCTTAAAAACCTGGAAGTTAGAATTTAAAAAACAATTATATTACCGGTTGTTCTGTATGATTGTCAAACTTGGACTCTCACTTTGAGAGAGGAACAGAGGTTAAGGGTGTTTGTGAATAAGGTGCTTAAGAAAATATTTGGGGCTAAGAGGGATGAAGTTACAGAAGAATAGAGAACATCATACAACGCAGAACTGCACGCATTGTATTCTTCACCTGACATAATTAGGAACATTAAATCCAGACGTTTGAGATGGGCAGGGCATGTAGCACGTATAGGCGAATCCAGAAATGCATATAGAGTGTTAGTTGGGAGGCCGGAGGGGAAAAGACCTTTAGGGAGGCCGAGACGTAGATGAGAAGATAATATTAAAATGGATTTGAGGGAGGTGGGATATGGTTGTAGAGATTGGATTAATCTTGCTTAGGATAGGGAGCGATGGCGGGCTTAAGTGAGGGCGGCAATGAACCTCCGAGTTCCTTAAAAGCCATAAGTAAGTTAAGTATGGACAAAATTTATTTAATAATATTTAAATTCATTAAAATTTATTTAATAAGGAAAATAAAGACTTCATCGAGAAGTCCGTAGCTAGATATTTTCGTCCCCAAATAATTAAATCTTATCACTTGCCCGATCATTCTCTTTCCTACTTGCAATTTACTGGCCATTGGTGCTTTACGAAGTCTTTGACGTAAATTTATTATCTTGTAGGCGATATACAGTGGATAACAGTTATATTTGTACAGGCTGAAATTTTGTAAAGAAATAACTTGGTTTGTCTTATAAATTGATTTAAACTTTAAAATATTTTAATATACTATTAAAATCCTTGTACTAAACAGGTACAATGTAACAAAATGATGACATTGTTATTTATAAACAGTGGGAAGTAAGTGCATCACAATAAGGCAACATATCATGCAACGCTCTTATTTATACACTTTACAGAGATACGTTACATTTACTGTGTGCATAGATGGTTAACTGGGTTTCCGTACCTACTGAGGTGGGGGAGTTCCGATGTTGTCTGTTATGTATTATATCAGTCGTGTCCAACATGAAGAAAGGGAAGGAGCTAAGCACAGAACTTAAACATACGATAATCAGTCTTGCTTTGAGGGGCTATTCACTCAGGAAAATTGGTAATATTGTGAGAAAACATCACTCAACAGCAAGTTATATAGTAAATAAGTTCAAATATAATGGTTCCATTAAGAATATTCCGAGAAGAAGTAGAGAATCGTTCCTGAATGAGAGAGAAAAACGTTTCATTGTTAACAAAGTTAAAGTGAACCCACGTGTAACTGCACCAGAAATTGTGCAGATGTTGCAACAGGCATCGGGTAAGAAGGTATCCAGTCAGACCGTTGGACGAGTACTACGGCAGCGTGGGTATCGCGGCAGAATCCCAACAAAAAGGCCATGTGTAAGTAAAAAGAATCGTGCAGCAAGACTGGCATTTGCTAAAGAGCACCAGGACAAACCTCAAACCTTCTGGAATACTGTGATTTGGTGTGATGAGACTAAAATAAATCTATTTGGATCTGATAGAATACAGACTGTGTGGAGGAAAGCCAATACGGCCGATAATGTGGAGAATACTTTACCAACAGTCAAGCACGGAGGTGGATCAATTAAATTATGGGGGTGTATGTCATCAAAAGGAGTGGGTACGATTATTTCATTGATGACAACTTAAACAAATGGGGTTATTTGAACATTTTAAAAAATAATGTCAAACAAAGTGTGGAAAAAATGGGACTATCAGCATCTTACGTGTTTCAGCAAGATAACGACCCCAAACATACGGAGAAAGTAACAAACTGTGGCTCATCTGGAATGTTCCTAAACAGCTTAGAACACCTGCCCAATCCGCGGACCTTAATCCTATTGAGCATCTATGGCCAATTCTCAAGAGAAGAGTTCGTAAATGTAAAGTAAAATCTAAAGAAGATCTAAAGGAAGTTATTTTGAAGACGTGGGAAGAAATTAAACCTGCCACTTGTCTTAGGTTTGTACAGTCAATGCAAAGAAGGTGCAGAGCTGTATTGAAGGCTAGAGGCTATTCAACAAAGTATTAGAACTTCCCGTCTGCGCCATAAATGTAAAAACAAAGAAACATTTATAATTTATTTTTGTAACTGTACAAATAAGAATGTTGCAGGGAAAAGGCTGTCTATTTGTTTAAATAGAGGAAGTTGTTATGTTAAAGTATTTGAAAAATTATTTTATATGTTATTATTGATAAGTATGTAAATAATTTATAATGCAACATACAACAGAAGAATACAATATTTATTTCTGCAGAAAAAACGTTGTTTTAAATATTAAATACAGCTGTACAAATATAACTGTTATCCACTGTATGTGTGAGTCACCTAGGAAAACTTGAAACTGGAAATAAAATTTATAATTTTTAAATTATGATTAAGTACTTTTAATTAAATTAAGTAAAATGGTAATATTATACATGCTGTTTCAACTCTACTTTTATTCATAACATCGCTGTCTAATTGGACCTCTCTCTTGTGAAATGTAGCGGACAAATGTGACGAGTTCAGACGTTTCTCCGAACTATTAAATATAAAAAACTCTACAAAACTTCGGATTCAATTAATGACACTTCCTGATTCTTGTACATTTTTTTAAGATAACAGTGCCATAGTATTAAATATATCGTAAGGTCTCGCTGATGAAATGTAGAACATGGCGTTTCGAAGATTATTTGTACCTGACATTCAGGTCGAAACTGTCACCACCACCACCTTCATGATCTTCATTTCCATTATCATCAACATCGTCGACAATAACCCCACAACCATCCCTACATTACCACCAACATCGCTACCACTAAAAATACGCTTTACACGTACATTTTGTTACTTCTCATCTTGTACAGTCTACACCTCACGTCAATAGAATTCCTTGTCACAGAGTACTAGGAGCTGCAAGACAGACACTTTTAAAAACAGATTAAAGGCTAACCTTATTAGCAATTAATTCTAATTATACGGACTTTAGCGGTCACTGACTACATGGTAATTTCGTTCTTCTGACATGCATCCTGATAACGCTGTATATCTATACTAATAATAAATCTGTAGCCAAAATTTTTCTGGTAATTTTCGATTTTCTAAAAATAATTGGTGTTAACATATATAATTAACCATCATGAAACCGAAAATCGCTTTTTTTTAATTTTTGTTTGTATGTCTGTCTGTCTGTATGTTTGTTACCTTTGCACGCGATAATGGCTGAACGGATTTCGATGAAAATTGGTATATAAATTAAGTTAATTGTAACTTAAATTTTAGGCTATACGGCATTCAAAATACATTATTTAAAAGGGGGTTATAAGGGGGCCTGAATTAAATAAATCGAAATATCTCGCTTATTATTGATTTTTGTGAAAAATGTTACATAACAAAAGTTTCTTTAAAAATAATTTGCGATAAGTTTTATTCCTTGAAAAATTTTGATAGGACTGATATTTAATGAGATAAATGAGTTTTAAAATTAAAATAACTGCCATCTAAGGCCGTGTAATGAATTAAAAAACAAATGACTTCGTCTATAAGGGGCCTTGGACAGCAATAATCGAAAGCTATGAAAGATAGCCTACAGAGAATGTTTCTGTGTTTGTATGAAGTAATATCGGAAGCTAAATTAACTTATTTGTATAATTAATTATTATTTCACCATTGGAAAGTGTAGTTTCTTTAGATGGACATAATGCTATAATGTTATTACAGTAACTTCTGATATAATATAATATAATATAATATAATATAATATAATATAATATAATATAATATAATATAATATCCTTTTAGCTCTCATCATCTATTTGTTCTTGTATTGTTTTGTATACTTTGTCTAATGGCAGCCTCTAATTTGAGGAAGCTCTGATAGATAAATAAAATAAGTAAATAATATAACTTAAGTTATTTGAAGGGTTCAGAACCATAGTGGGCCAAGCGCCATTTACTGAATACGTAGAAAACAAGGGTTAAAATTATTACCATAATTCAATGGAAACCTATAACAAGTAAAATAAAATATACACATTAAATCTAAATGATGTCAATCTTCATTAAACTATGGTTGCATGTAATAAAAATTAAGAAACAGGTTAAAGGAATTGTCATTGCACCAAATGAGTGTCTCTGGACCAAAATGATCGCTTTTTAATTATTTGGATGCAATTTAAATTAAGTAACATATTAAACGATTTATCCTGCTATCAAACACGAATGTTCCCTGGATCAAATGTCCTATTTTAATTATGTAATTACTTTATATTTATTTCTAACGGGTGCAGCGGAGCGCACGGGTACGGCTAGTAAGTTAAGAAAAGACATGATACTCGTGAATAGTTAAGTCTTTATCTGTATTATTCTTTTACTCTTAAAACTAAAGAATAATGGTATTTTAAAAATAACTTCAAATTTGTGTAACTCTGAAAATATTGCGATTAGGACACATGTTTATATGACATTTTTTGCTCAGAATGTCTTCGGGCTTCGTAAGTGACGGTAAATCCCCGTGAATCACCCTGCATAATACTGCTCCTATTGCAACTAGTATTAACAGGCCTCCCACTACTATATTAGTAAGCCTACTACTATCACCATCATAATCACTACTACCTCAACTACCAACACCATTACCATTAATGCTATTTATACTATAATCACTATACCACTACGACTACTTCTATTTCAACTACTTCTGATAACGGTCAAATGTCGATGCAATTCAAATGAGAATTATGACGTGACTCCTTATGTAACAACTAGATGGCAGCGTAGTAAACCTGACAAAAGTTGTTAACGTCAAAGCCTATAAGGCCGACCTATCTGTTACATATATGATATAGGCTGATATGTATTTTACATGAGAGGATTTACCGCCACTTACGGAGTTTATTTCCGAAGACATTCTGAGCAAAAAATAGTATATAAACATGTGCCTTAATCTCAATATTTTCAAAGTTACACTAATTTGAAGTCATCATCATCATCATCATCATCCTTCACGAATTAGGCCTCTGTAGACCTGTTTCGGCCCCATCTAGCAGTCTTCTTAACGGTCTTCCTGGTCGACGATGTCCTTATACTGCTTGTTTGAGGCTTGAAAGTAATGTAGTTTTCCCTAAGATAGGTTACTAGCCTTATCGTTAGGTAGTCCAGTAGTGGGGCTGCCACTTTTAGCCTCTGGACAGGCTTGTAATGCAGCATTTCCTCTGCATTTGATGAAACAGTTATACCGCTGTGACTCGGTCGCCATTTCCTCGTTGGTAGAAACAGGGTGGACCACGGGAAGGTGAGGATGGCATTTGGATAGGAGAGGCTGTATGTTTCGCGTCACTATCCCTTCTTCACCCCTAATTTGAAGTTGTTAGTAAAATATATTTTTTCTTTAGTTTTAAGGTTAAAAGAATATTACAAATAGAGAATCAACTATTCAGAAGTGTCATTTCTTTAATTTGCTAGTGTTCTGAAGCTAAAAATGTATTGCTAATTGCTTTGTACAAATTTCGTGTTTTTTTTTTTAACTAAACATTACGCACATGCCACAATAGTAATATACATTACAAGAGCGGTATGTTGACGTTTTCATGGTCGAGGAAAAGATTGAAAAAGCGAAACGTAGTTGAGCTTTTTTAATTTCCGAGAACATGAAAACAAACATACCGTCGTGTATCGTACATTATTTTGTGCAAAGATCGTTTATTACATACCTGAAAGACGAATTTCTAATTAGTTGCAATGAAATCTCCATGTTGGTTTCTGTTTAATGAGGTAACTTCGGAAAACCAAAATATCTTTCTTCAACATTGTTGCTATAAAATGTTTTCTGCGTTTACTATACTCCAGCAGGCTGTGATATACGTGTCTTTCCCCCCCCCCCCAGTCTATAAATGCGAACTTAAAACAAACGGTAAGGTTATGTAATGATTTATTTTTCATTTTAATATTTTAACAATATTATTTATATAACATATTGCAGTAATAACATCGGCATCTGGAATCTTGTTGATTTTTTCACGGCTTCCTTAATGTTACTTGTATCAGGAATGCAATAAATTTCGTGGAGTAGTAGACTTTACTTAATTTTTGCAAATATTTAAAAACAATAATTAACATTGCAATTTAGGTGAAATTGCAGTGGTAAGTTTCCAATTTATAATTATTACTATGTTAAACGTCTCTAAAAATTATATGTTAAAAGCCTAAAGCAGTAAAATGAATGTCGCGCTTAAGCGGTAAGAAGAGGGAAATTGTTATGTGTGTTACGTTGGGAATACTGAATGTGGTCTTTCACACTTACCGCGTATTGGTTCTATGCAGAAAACAAGCAAATACGCACGATCTCGCACAAAAATTTTGACAAATCATACGACTTTACGAACTTGATTCTTTACAGTTTAATTATGCATCTTAATGCACAGTCTTGAAGAATTTACAAGAGTGGCGTGATTTATAACAATTGTGATAAATGATTAAGAAAACTGTAATTTTGTAGTTAAAAATCGAAAAAAAAAATTCTGTGCGAAGCAACTATGGAGTTCACAACACATTTTTAGCTTCAGAATACTAGCTAAGATAACGTATACTCCTGAATAGATAATTTTTATCTGTAACATTATTTTACCCTTAAAACTAAAGAACAATGTAAATTTACAAACAACTTCAAATTAGTGTAACTCTGAAAATATTGAGATTAGGACACATGTTTGAGAATAAGGTGCTTAGGAAAATATTTGGGGCTAAGCGGGATGAAGTTACAGGAGAATGGAGAAAGTTACACAACACAGAACTGCACGCATTGTATTCTTCACCTGACATAATTAGGAACATTAAATCCAGACGTTTGAGATGGGCAGGGCATGTAGCACGTATGGGCGAATCCAGAAATGCATATAGAGTGTTAGTTGGGAGACCGGAGGGAAAAAGACCTTTAGGGAGGCCGAGACGTAGATGGGAGGATAATATTAAAATGGATTTGAGGGAGGTGGGGTATGATGATAGAGACTGGATTAATCTTGCACAGGATAGGGACCGCTGGCGGGCTTATGTGAGGGCGGCAATGAACCTTCGGGTTCCTTATAAGCCATTTGTAAGTAAGTTGTAAGTAAGTAAGGACACATGTTTACATGACATTTCTTGCTCAGAATTTCTTCGGAAATAAGCTCCATAAGTGACGGTAAATCTTCGTAAATCATCCTGTATATGGGAATGTCAGCTTACGATGTATATAAACAATATACGTAAGTACTGAACATTAGTTACATCGCGCAAAAAAGTAAAATTCGAAGTTAAAATGTTATCGGACGTCATAAAATAGTCGTAATAATTCCAATTATTCGTCCATTAACTTCAAAGTATCTCCCCTGGAAAAGTGATGAAATCATATTTTATCATTTTGCTGCGTAATTCTGAAAATATTACACAGTGCGTAGGTTTCCACACAAAAAACTGGCAAGGGAGTCGCCCATTGATAATGACTTGAAACTCTTTTCCCCATTAGACGAACTTGATATTATGTAAATATTTGTAAAAACATAATTGAGTTGTAAAGTGTGTGTTTTTTTCGTCATTCAACGACATTCCAGACCACAACCAGCCACTCCTATGTGCTTGTCTGGGTTTTCGGTATCATTGACGTTTACATCGAATCAGAAAGCAGCTCACGCAGGAGTCGAGCGACTTGGCGCAAGAGTGGCGCACGGCCATCGTGTGACAACACTCCATCGCACTTCAATGTTTTGCCCAAATTCTTTGCTGAAGCGTTTTCCTGTTTATTGTGTATTAGTTTCTAGTTACACGATGTGATTTACACCACGCACATTTTAAATTTGATTCGATGAGGAACAAGGTGCGACTGCAAAAGGTGTGATCGCAGAAGTACCACATTAATTGGAAGAAGTCGAAGATCATCCAGAAGACTGTTCATCATAGGAGAACAACTAGTAAGGACCGGACTACATTGCCGGCAAAATCTGTATGATTTCGATTAACTATGCTATGGGACAAGTTTTGTCGCATTCTCCTCATTATTTCACAAAATTTTAATACAGTAGATTGACTACAGCAGAAGAGATCAGACTACACAAGACCAGATCATACCAGATTACACTACACTAGACCAGATCATACCAGATTACACTACACAAGACCAGATCATACCAGATTACACTACACAAGACCAGATCATACCAGATTACACTACACTAGACCAGATCATACCAGATTACACTACACAAGACCAGATCATACCAGATTACACTACGCAAGACCAGATCATACCAGATTACACTACACAAGACCAGATCATACCAGATTACACTACACTAGACCAGATCATACCAGATTACACTACATAAGACCAGATCATACCAGATTACACTACAATAGACCAGATCATACCAGATTACACTACACAAGACCAGATCATACCAGATTACACTACATAAGACCAGATCATACCAGATTACACTACAATAGACCAGATCATACCAGATTACACTACACTAGACCAGATCATACCAGATTACACTACACAAGACCAGATCATACCAGATTACACTACACAAGACCAGATCATACCAGATTACACTACACAAGACCAGATCATACCAGATTACACTACACAAGACCAGATCATACCAGATTACACTACACAAGACCAGATCATACCAGATTACACTACACAAGACCAGATCATACCAGATTACACTACACTAGACCAGATCATACCAGATTACACTACACAAGACCAGATCATACCAGATTACACTACACAAGACCAGATCATACCAGATTACACTACACAAGACCAGATCATACCAGATTACACTACACTAGACCAGATCATACCAGATTACATTACACAAGACCAGATCATACCAGATTACACTACACAAGACCAGATCATACCAGATTACACTACACAAGACCAGATCATACCAGATTACACTACACTAGACCAGATCATACCAGATTACACTACACAAGACCAGATCATACCAGATTACACTACACAAGACCAGATCATACCAGATTACACTACACAAGACCAGATCATACCAGATTACACTACATAAGACCAGATCATACCAGATTACACTACACAAGACCAGATCATACCAGATTACACTACATAAGACCAGATCATACCAGATTACACTACACAAACCAGATCATACCAGATTACACTACATAAGACCAGATCATACCAGATTACACTACATAAGACCAGATCATACCAGATTACACTACATAAGACCAGATCATACCAGATTACACTACACAAGACCAGATCATACCAGATTACACTACACAAGACCAGATCATACCAGATTACACTACACAAGACCAGATCATACCAGATTACACTACACAAGACCAGATCATACCAGATTACACTACATAAGACCAGATCATACCAGATTACACTACATAAGACCAGACTACACTAGATCACATTAGACTACATTAGAGCAAAACAGACCAGTGTAAAAGTGGAAAAATGGTGGCCAAATCAAAATCATCTATGATTACTGTGACCCATTGCAAAGTTCGCACAAAGTAGCTAATCATTTGCTCAAAATGATCACCAAATTCGTTGCAAATAATGTATCTGCGAAACAAGTTTCGGTTCACTCTCAATGTGCTGGATTTCTTGTGCCGCAGCCAGATTTCGTTTTTCTCTTACTGAATGGGAATCTCATACAAGTCTCTCAATGTGGCCATAAAGAACTGAACTTTCTTAGTCTACAGCAGCCGTGGCGAGAACGTGACTCGCGAGACATTGTGGCTCGCAGTGATAGCTGTGCATTTCGCTTGCTTCTAGCCTCCGCTAACCCCCACCCTCTCACTCACTGGAGTCAAACTCCGTTCCATTTGTATTTGTCTCTGACCTGCGAGTGGCATATGTCTCTCTCGAAAACATGTACGAAAGTTCCAAGCAGGATGGGAGGACGCATTTTTTACTGTCAATATGATGAGAATATTAAATATATGATTTGTTCACAAGTATTACGAGGAAAACGGTTGTATAAAAAAAAACGGCATTATACTACATGTTACTAATGAAACATTAAAAGGTTAAGTGTTATTGTTGTTGTTATCATCATCATCATCATCATCATCATCATCATCATCATCATCTCTGTACGTCGACCCTTTTTCAGCAGATGTACAAATAATGTGGTTAGCTCTTCAATTTGAACTCACTGATTTACTATGTGATGCCAAATGAAAGCTAGATGTAAGAACTTGACAAATGTTGAACTTTCAAATCTTTGCCAAAAAATAAATATCCGAAGCTAAGTTCTTTCTCTTGCTCTGTTGAAGCTATGTTCGCTACAACTTACGTTTTCAACAATTAAAATAGTAAAAACCAAATTTAGATCACGACTGACAGACAAATACCTTCGTGATCAACTCTATCGACGCTTGATAACCTCGTAGTTAAGGGGTTAGGTACAGCTTACAGCAGTAAAATTTTGGAAATATTCAACATTTTTTTCCTCCATTACTGTATCTTGCACAAAAATGAAAATTACTATGTTTAAAACACTGTCATTTTACTATATGAAAAATATATATATATATATTTTCATTTCAAAAATTTATTTATATATTTTTTTATTTTCAAAATTCAAAATAAGCGTTTTCCTCATAAATAAAAAACTATCCAATATTCTGTGATGAAATTTTTTGTGTGTATTTATACATGTCATATCTACAAAATCACTTCTCTACCTTTGATATATTGATAAAAAATAAATTCATTTTAAAAAATGGTCAAATATAAGTATTTTCTTCTAACACAAAATAAAATATATACAGCCTATATACATATATGTATATACAGGGTGTTTAAAAATACGGGGCAGGAGAAGAAAGACACTCTTTCAGCTTTCCCAATAACGGGACTGCCTCATTGGACAAAGCATAACACACAGTGAAAACAAAAACAGACCACAAAAGAGAAATGAGGGGAACGAACAAGAAAGGGAAATTAAGTACAGGAAGGATAAGAGCGTACATATTACAGACCTAAACATAATAAACAAACGGATTAAACGCTCAAACAAAAGTTCTTCCTCTTTAGGAAATAAAGTACAGGTGGTATTTTAAAATGGCAAGTGATCCTCTGATAGCGGCAAGGGAAACATCACGAATGAAGTCGTTGTTCAGCTGGAACTTCTTGCAGAAACTGACAAAGAGGCGAGGTATTGTGCACCTAGCGCCAACCATTAGCCCAACTACTTCAATGGAGGTGAGGTGATATTTCTCCAAATAGAATGTAACTGTGGGCTCATAAATTCTGCATTTTTCTGCGTGGACGCCAGCGGGCTGTTGTTCCTGTGCCTCGAACCTGACTGTCGGGTCGATAATGTAGGTGGATGTAGAGCCTAGTGGAATGGCAAGCATGTCAATTCGCCGACAGGATCCCTCTTGAGAGATGCCATGGACTTCTTCGTGCACAGTGAGACCTTTCTTCCTCAAGGCTTCGGCAATCATGGACCTGATTCTGTGATGTCTAGAGTTCCGCAGTGTCTCGCGGAATATGAAAAAGTTAAAATTTTATGAGTTATGAGGGAAACGCTTCGCCACTGCACAGTGAGCTGCCACCATTTTGAATTTTGAAAAAAAAAAAAATAAAAAAAAAACTATTTTTTAATGGTAAAATATTTTTCCCCACATAGCAGAAGGACAGTGTTTTACATATACCAATTTTCTTGTTGTACAAGATACAGTAATGGAGGAAAAAAAATATTGAATATTTCCAAAAATTTTACTGCTGTAAGCTGTACCTAACCCCTTAATACAAATTCGTTAAATAATAGGTTTAAAAGGGAACGTTGTGTGGGACGTTGTAGTTCGAACAAGACAAATGAGAGAAGTGCTCGTATGCGTATTCAGTCAGAAGCACCAACCCTTGAAAAACACGTACAGTACATAGCCTAGTTATTTCTTCCTCCATATCATCGCTGTCAACAAAACGCGGTGTTAATGTTTCTGACGAGGGGCTCGTAATGAAGCAAGGATAATCCTAACCCCCGCAGCAAATCGATCTCTCTGCGTGCAGTGCAGCCAGAAAATTTTTGAGAACAGTGGGACCACTGTGGTGGGTTATTTTGGCTTACGGGACGCTTCAAGTCGCACGCACATTGCACATCTGGTGTCGGGATGGCTCCATTCCATTTTTACATCTGCAGCACATACATCAGGGGTGCACAAGCAGTTTGTACAACGTTACTTCTAGTCCACCGTCTCGGCCGTTTTCATTCCTCTTCATTTAGTTGTTATAGCAAAGAGGGAATATTATATGACATTCTTATTGAATTTGGTATTCCCAAGAAACTAGTTCGATTAATTAAAATGTGTCTCAGTAAAACATACAGCAGAGTCCGTATAGGTCAGTTTCTATCTGATGCTTTTCCAATTCACTGCGGGCTAAAGCAGGGAGATGCACTATCACCTTTACTTTTTAACTTCGCTCTAGAATATGCCATTAGGAAAGTTCAGGATAACAGGCAGGGTTTGGAATTGAACGGGTTATATCAGCTTCTTGTCTACGCGGATGACGTGAATATGTTAGGAGAAAATACACAAACATTAGGGAAAACACGGAAATTTTACTTGAAGCATGTAAAGCTATCGGTTTGGAAGTAAATCCCGAAAAGACAAAGTATATGATTATGCCTCGTGACCAGAATATTGTACGAAATGGAAATATAAAAATTGGAGATTTATCCTTCGAAGAGGTGGAAAAATTCAAATATCTTAGAGCAACAGTAACAAATATAAATGACACTCGGGAGGAAATTAAACGCAGAATAAATAAGGGAAATGCGTGTTATTATTCGGTTGAGAAGCTCTTATTATCCAGTCTGCTGTCCAAAAATCTGAAAGTTAGAATTTATAAAACAGTTATATTACCGGTTCTTCTGTATGGCTGTGAAACGTGGACTCTCACTCTGAGAGAGGAACATAGGTTAAGGGTTTTTGAGAATAAGGTGCTTAGGAAAAGATTTGGGCTAAGCGGGATGAAGTTACAGGAGAATGGAGAAAGTTACACAACACAGAACTGCACTCATTGTATTGTTCACCTGACATAATTAGGAAAATTAAATCCAGACGTTTGAGATGGGCAGGGCATGTAGCACGTATGGGGGAATCCAGAAATGCATATAGAGTGTTAGTTGGGAGACCGGAGGGAAAACGACCTTTAGGGAGGCCGAGACGTAGATGGGAGGATAATATTAAAATGGATTTGAGGGAGGTGAGATATGATGATAGAGACTGGATTAATCTTGCACAGGATAGGGACCGATGGCGGGCTTATGTGAGGGCGGCAATGAAGCTTCAGGTTCGTTAAAAGCCATTTGTAAGTAAGTAAGTAAGTAAGTAAGCAATTCAGAGATAGATATAAAACAGATCTACGTGTAACAACAGTGAAAATAAAACACTGCGTTCAATGTCTCTTTTCGAGTTCCAAAAGAATTTTTAGAAGTAGTTCTTGGAGCAAAAGAGCTGAACTAAGGAATTACAATAGACTGAATCGATTAAGTTTATATTTTTTAGTATTATTTATTTCTTACCATTTATTTTTATATTTATTTATTAATTTATAATTTTTGTTTGGTTATTTAACGACGTTGTATCAACTACTAGGTTATTTAGAGTCGATGTTATTTAACGACGCTCTCAACTGCAGAGGTTATATCAGCGTCGCCGCATGTGCCGGAATTTTGTCCCGCAGGAGTTCTTTTACATGCCAGTAAATCTACTGACATGAGCCTGTCGACCTGGCCCGGGATCGAACCCGCAACCTTGGGCGTAGAAGGCCAGCGCTATACCAACTTGCCAACCAGGTCGACTTAGCGTCGATGGGTGGTGATAGCGAGATAGTATTTGACGAGATGAGGCCGAGGATTCGCCTTAGATTACCTGACGTTAGCCTTTTATAATGTTACGATAATAAATTTAAATTTAAATTCTCGCATGGTTCTTGATATAAAAATACCTACACGTTTGTCCTGTTTTAATTATATATGGTTGGTACTTTACGTAAACTATTAGGTTGATACGAAAGTTAGTAGCGTTTTTTCGCTGTGACAAACATTTTTATTTACCATGAATAGAAGACAGAGTTTAATCAGTAGGGACCGGATTTTTATGTAATTACATATTATAATCCTTTCAACATAACCGTATATAAATAACAAATCTTTGCGAATCTTGTAATTACCATTAATATATTCAAATTTGATACTACATAGTTTTACATATTTACCCCGCATTACATATTATGGCTTGGTATTAAATAAATCTACATATTTAGGGGTTTTATTCATTTTTACTTCTCTGAAAGGAAAAAAAAAACTTCTGCTGGGGAATTTGAAATACACAGATTTAAAAAGCCTTTTTAAATCTGTGCATTTCAAATTGTAAACTTCCCCAGCAGAAGTTTTTTTTTTTTTTTTTTTTTTTTTTTCCCCTTTCAGAGAAGCAAAAATGAATAAGAGCCTTTTTAGGTGTGATAAGTACCACTATTGCTTGACCTCTTTATTTTAAATTTAGTAGACCTATATGGAAATGGGATTTTCCGAGCAATTAGAAAGTATGATTCTCGGCTGGAATAATCCTACTCTTCTGAATGAGACAGGAATGCCACTTTTCAAACAACACTTCGTAAATACCTATAGTTTGAGGTTTTAGGAGGTACTTGTTTCTTACAGGGAGCAGCTAAAATGCGTATGTCCCACATCTCCTCTTATTTTTCTTCTAATCCAGTAAAGCGAAACAGTGCTTGTAGTACTGTTGTGTCATTCATTTCACTCAGTTCTCTAGTTTTAGTACTTAGGCTACAATACCTATAAAGTACAAGTGAGTTTATCTACTGCTTTTAACTAACTAAAATGGCTCCTGTATCTTCATCCATAACGATAAAAATAAAATCATGGATTGCAATGGACGAAGCTTTCACTACAGATGGAAAAATAGTAATATGTCAAGTGTGCGGTAAGAAAGTCGGGTGCTCTATGAAATCACAACTGGAAAGTCTTACCTATCCTATACCTGCCAGATATTGATATTAAATATTTTCATGATTTTACATATTTTGGTATATATTCAGCTTATTTTTCTTACATAAATATGTACATATTTCGCACCTTGATATTACATAAAAATCCGGTCCCTATTAATCAGTAATATATTCTTCTACAATACCTATAACCCTCCGCCAACGCTGCTGTAGTTTCTCGATTTCGTGTCTGAAAAAATCTGCTGCTTTGAAGTAAAAGAAGTCGTCAAGCCAAGTTTATAAAGTGTCTTTGTTATCAAAGGAATTCGCTTGAAGATTGTTCGATACGGAATGGAAAAAATGGGAATCTGAGGGCTCAAGATCGGTAGAATATGGAGGATGTGGAATCACCTCCCAACCAAGCTCCTGAGTATCTGCTTTCGTCATGTTAGCGGAATGCGGGAGTGCATTATCGTGTTGCATCAGAACTTAATACAGTTTTCCCGGTCGTTTTTCTTAAATTACGGCCGCAAAGCGTTTGAGTTGTTGGCAATAAAAGTCAGCAATTCGTAGTACACGACGGCTTCTTTATTCCACCAGAAGCATAACATCGTCTTCTGTGGTTGGACACTAACTTTTGTACGGGGTGTTGTGTGTTGAAACGACGAAACTCTTCATTTGCACTGCTTTCTCCGATGGAATTCTCCCCGTACACGGAACAAATGTTTCAAGCCGAGTCCGTTGCCTTTGTTCATCTATTAAACTCAAAGAGAAGAATACGCAGGAAGTGTTCTTTCTTCCACTTGACATTTTATCTTCTTTAGCACACTAATACGAAAAACGTTCTTCAAATCCGCAAAATTCAAGGCGTATTTACAAGCACAAAACACTAAATAATAAATAACAAATGACAAATGACAAACGATAAACAATCTCCTAGCAACGCAGTGTTGTGACGAACAAAAACGCTACGAACCTATGCAACAATTCTATATTTCAATGAATCTTATTTAGGGACATCTTTCTACTTAATTTTACATACTACTAAATCTCATTTAAAGATAAGGAATAAAACATACGTAGACTTATTTTCGACTACATCGCCATTTTGTAACAATTTTTCAAATACAGATTAATTATTAGTTTTATTTCGTAAAAAACGATATTGCATGTACATCATCTCGGGTTGCACTGATATAAACAAAATGCGTCTTACAATTAAGATGTTACCTGCAATGGAGGGGGAAAATAACTGGCCACTCTACCCCATTATCTCCTGGCTTAGTTGCCTCATAAGTGGTGCCTTATTGGTGTCATGTTTAAGTGAAACGTTTATTTTCGAGTGTAGAATGTGTTACAAAAATTTCAACATCTAACTTCAGTTGCTTAGCAACGGCAATGAGTTACGTCACATTAGTCTGACGCCACTCGCTTAACAACGGATATTTTATATGAAACACAGTAGTTTCATTGTAAATACTTGCACACATATATGTGTAACGGTAGAGTGTGTATGTCTCGTTTTTCTCTTTTTGGCATGATGAAAACGACGGGAACCAATGTAAGGTAACAGGTATTCTCGGTCTCTCTGAGTGTTAGTAATTTTGGCAACAGCAGATTTTGGCTTAACCATTTTGGTCGACTTATAAAATTTAGAACCAGTAATTTTACTATTTCTACCGTGGTAGCTGATATTTAGTTACGTTATAATTGCACATCGGAAACCTTATTTATCAAATATGAATAATTCTAATTTATATTCTTCTCAACGTCTTGGTGTTAAGTAATTGAATCAATTTGATATTAGTTGTATTTATATGTATGAAGGGATGATAAAAAGGGATCTTATCATTTAACCACTGTTAAATCTGAATGTAAATTATATTGTCGAATTAATTCTGATGTTGCCTGTTATTACATATAAAAAATGTTTCCTCCTTCTGTTAACATTGGGGGTTTAGTTCATTGTTGATCCAACCTCGCGAAATTGCAACTACCTTGTCCGTCTTGTAAAATGATCCATAGCACATATCATATTATGCAGTCTACATATTTATTTCATAAAGAAAAAAAAAAGTAAAAATAATCAATACTACAAAACATAAATTGCATTAAATTTATTTCACTCTCAAATATATTCACAATCCTTAGCTATAAATAGGAGCTAATTCTTAAAAATTTAAATATCACAATACAAAACCTAGAGCACATACATTTCACATAATTACAGGGATCCTATGAATATGATGTCACTTTTTTAGGTGGGGGATATCTGTAAGGATTAAATGCCTCTGATGATCGGATATGAATCAAGTGTGACGAATTTTCGAGTTGTCACAATTTCTACTCCAGAGACCGGATATACTAATTCATTTTCCTCCGTACCTCCATAAAAGTTGGTTTCTTTGCTACTGACACTTCCAGATATGACCGATTAAAATCTTCAGTGTGAAGAAACTCCACATCTGAACTGAAGTCATACCTAAAACCGAATCCATCATCTTCCAAGAAAGTATACTTATTACATAGTGCCAAAGGGCAGGTCTTTCACTGCAAACCCAGCATTCTCCAGTCTTTCCAATTGTCTGCCTTCTAGTCTCCGCATATGATCCATATAGCTTAATATCGTCTATCATTTGATATGTTCTTCTGTCTCGAACTCTTTTCCAGTTCACCATTCCTTCCAGTGGATCCTTCAGTAGGCAGTTTCTTCTCAGCCAGTGACCCAACCAATTCCTTTTCCTCTTCCTGATCAGTTTCAGCATCACTCTTTCTCCATCCACTCTTTCCAACTTTCCAACACAGCTTCGTTTCTTATTCTGTCTGTTCATTTCACACGCTCCATCCTTCTCCATATCCACACTTCAAATACTTCTAGTCGCTTCTCTTCACTTCGTCGTAAAGTCCATGTTTCTTCACCCATACAAAGCTACATTCCACACACAGCACTTCACTAGTCTCTTCCTTAGTTCTTTTCCAGAGGTCCGCAGAAGATGCTCCTTTTTCTATTAAAAGCTTCCTTTGTCATTGGTATCCTCTTTTCGATTTTTTGGCAACAGTTCAGGTTACTGCTTATTCTACACCCAAAGTATCTGAAGCTGTTCACTTGCTCTATTGTCTCATTTAGAATTCGCACGTTTACCTTCTTTATTTTTCTTCCTATGGCCATGGTCCCATGAAAGTATCTTAGACGATAATTAAATTTTTTACGGGAAAGACGTTACAATTTTGAGCGGACTTATTCAAAGACAACGTTCTTCACGTTCTCGTTCTCCCAGATTTAATTTCTTTAAATTGTAGAAAATACGTCATCTATCGTCGCATATAAATCTTAAAAAATCGAATTCAATTCCAGCCAAGGTAGTGACGCAACGGTGCGTACGAGAACTGTAACTTCACATCTGACACAACACTTGGGAGGAGGACTGAACAGAAAAGCAACACTCAGTATTATAAGTCAAGCGGATTAACTTTTGCAATTTTGCAACCCCTGATTCATGGGGTCTGGTTAAGATTCGCACTAAAACCCACTTTAAACTGGTATATCGAATAAAAACTCCACGAAGGAAATTGAAAAAAAGGCACACAAGAAAAGAATATTTTGATATTTCGTCAACACCATTTTGGGAGTGTGTAGACGAGATGACGACATCCGACTGATATTTCTCACACTGCAGACATCGACTGGACTTGCCATGAGTACCGCAGTCTGCGTACAGTTGGGTTGGTCAGTTCTGCAGCAAACACATGGCCTTGCTGGCTCAGTGCCTAAGAGTGCGGGCTTCGATATCACTGCGGGAGTCCTATTGCCTTTCACACACTTGCCAAATAGTGTTTGGTGCAAAAAGCAGATAAGTCCACTTTTGATCAAAAATGAGTTTAAGTATGCACCGTATATTTTGGTGCAAGAACCAGAATTATGTGGACTTACCTCGATTATTGTTATTGCTGCTTAGAGCTGAAGAGAATAAAGCTACAAAAACTTATTGAGCATTTCATGTAATAGTTGTATTTGTGTATTAAATTATTTTAAAATGGTGTATACCCTTAGAGAAAGAACATAAATCATCCTTATTGATTACATTTAGGAAACTTCACAAAATAAGCTGTGTTTTCATCCTACAATCAACTGGTAATAACAAAAATACAGGTTGCCAAGCGACGATAGAAAACAAAAGATGCGAATGATGTGTATAAGCAATTGAATGCTCTTTTTTTTTTTTCCTCGCTGTTATTTATACTCGCTTTAACATCTTTGGTCATATCGCGAGTTAATCTTCTGTGTGCAATCCGAAGGCCTGTGTACTATTGTTGAGACTGGTTCTATTGTTGTGAACTAGATGGCGACTGTATATATGTTACTGATTTGTTATGAATATGATCTCGGTGATGAATGAGGCCGGCGATTTTGAGGGATGTTGTGGCCCGAATTTCCTGGCATTTGCCTTATGTTTGAGGAAAAAACCTGGAAAACCTCAACCAGGAAATTCAACCCGACCGGGAATCGAATCCGGGCCCTCTGCGTAAGAGATCAGCATGCTGACCCCTACACCACAGAGGATTAAATGCTCTTTCATATTTAATTATAAAAATATAGGGGTGCCATTTGAAATTTCGAAGTGGAGTCTGGAGGTTAGGTGGTCAAATCTAAAATGCAACTAAGCCTGATTTCAGACTTCCCCCTCAATATCTAAATTGACATGTTTTTTTTTTAATTGAATTCAATTTAAATAATTAGTTATTTAGACTGAGAAGTTTTGAAATGAAAGCTATAACTTATACAATTATTAAGCAATTAAAATCATTATTGGTGCAAAATGGGACATTACTATTATGCTCATTTATTCATTTACTCTATTCATTCATTTTATTCAATCATTCTATTTACTGATTCATTCATTTCATTAATTAATTCTATTCATTCATTCAGTCTATTCATTCATTTTATCCATTTATTCATTCTATTCATTCATTTTATCCATTTTTTCATTCTATTCATTCATTTTATCCATTTATTCATTTTACCCATTTATTCATTCTATTCATTCATTCATTTCATTCATTCATTCAGTCTATTCATTCATTTTATCCATTTATTCATTCTATTCATTCATTTTATCCATTTATTCATTCTATTTATTCATTTTATCCATTTATTCATTCTATTCATTCATTTTATCCATTTATTCATTCTATTCATTCATTTTATCCATTTATTCATTATATTTATTCATTTTATCCATTTATTCATTCTATTCATTCATTTTATCCATTTATTCATTCTATTCATTCATTTTATCCATTTATTCACTCTATTCATTCATTTTATCCATTTATTCATTCTATTCATTCATTTTATCCATTTATTCATTCTATTCATTCATTTTATCCATTTATTCATTCTATTTATTCATTTTATCCATTTATTCATTCTATTAATTAATTCACTCCATTCATTCATACATTCTATCCATCCATTCATTCTATCCGTTCTTTCTATTCATTAATTCATTCATTCATTATTGATCTAATATTTAAGAGCGTTTTGTCTGGCAACATGAAATACACTGGTTTGACTACACAGTTTATGATCCATGAGACCTAACCTGACTACATGAAGTGATTAGTGTGAACTCCGAAAACCGAATATCACTTCAAAATGTGTAGTGTTTATTTATTGTTACTCTATATTCATTAATATTAATACTATTAATCATTATCAAGTACGATATGATTAAGAATGGATAGAACAGAGAAAAATTCTCTCCGGCACCGGGGCTCGAACATGGGTCTTCAGCTCTACGTGCGGCCGCTTTATCCACTAAGCCACACCAGATTCCAGCTCCGATGCCGGATCGAATCCCCTCAGTTTAAGTTCTATCTCCCAGTTTTCCCTTTGGTGGCCAAACCTCATGTACTGTGTCATAGAATATGTGACAGTGGTACAATGTCCAACGCACTATGCACAGAAGTGCACTCATTACGAGTGACTAAGTGGCCGGGATCCGACGGGATGAGCGCCGTTTTGAACCACTAAGTGATTACTTACGCATATCATATTATTATTTGAATAATTTCAAGGGAAAAATTGTTCCGGGGCCGGGTATCGATCCCGGGACCTCTGGTTGAACGTACCAGCGCTCTGCCAACTGAGCTACCCGGGAACTCCACACGACACAGTCTCAACTTTTTCCCTTTATATCCACACAACTCGCGTGGGCTGACGAAACGCCAGAGACCCACATCGAGTGCACACAATCTCTGTGTGAATTGGAATTGTGGTTTTTCTGTTAACGTACACAGTGACGTATATATTAGGCAAATCTAGTCTTTCAGGCAAAGCTCCCTGTAAAGCAGATTTGAATAATTTCAAGGGAAAAATTGTTCCGGGGCCGGATATCGATCCCTGGACCTCTGGTTGAACGTACCAGCGCTCTGCCAACTGAGCTACCCAGGAACTCCACCCGATTCCGTCTCAACTTTACAGGGAGCTTTATCTGAAAGACTACATTTGCATAATATATACGTCACTGTGTACGTTACAGAAAAACCACAATTCCAAGTCACACAGAGATTTTGTGCACTCGATGTGGGTCTCGGGCGTTTCGTCAGCCCACGCGAGTTGTGTGGATATAAAGGGAAAAAGTTGAGACGGTGTCGGGTAGCTCAGTTGGCAGAGCGCTGGTACGTTCAACCAGATGTCCCGGGATCGATACCCGGCCCCGGAAAAATTTTTCCCTTGAAATTATTCAAATCTGCTTTACAGGGAGCTTTACCTGAAAGACTAGATTTGCATCATATAATTATTATTATTATTATTATTATTATTATTATTATTATTATTATTATTATTTACCGAAGTACATAATATGATACTTTCGTGCAGGAATTCTGCGTTACCATATGATGAAGGATGGGTAGAACAGGGAAAAATTCTCTCCAGCACCGGGGATCGAACCCAGGTTTTCAGCTCTACGTGCTGGCACTTTATCCACTAAGCCACACCGGATTCCAGCTCCGATGCGGGATCGAATCCCCTCAGTTTCAGTTCCACCTCACAGTTTTCCCTTTGGTGGCCAACCCTCATGTACTGTGTCACAGAATACGTCACAATGGTACAATGTCCAACACACTATGTACAGAGGTGCACTCGTTACGAGTGACTAAGTGGTCGGGATGCGACGGGATGAGCGCCGTCTTGAATCACTAAGTTATTACTTACACATATCAATTATTATGATAATGTACCGAAGTACATATGATATTTCACATTCCTGTCACTACCGGCGTTACGCACGTATCGGTACGTACTTCCAGACTCTGCGTATTTCAGAATGAACGCCGTACTTGCTAGGCAACTTCTCTCGCATTTAGGTAATACGCCTCTGCGGGAGTGTAGGAAGATTGAATTCTCTAGGCTCACTGACCAGCCACATGACGATATACAGCGAGCCATGACACACTTTGAACTGAACACGCAGTATAATATACACTGCATAATGAATACCTCCTCATGGACAGATCAGTTCGTGAGTAAAAACACTCATCGTTAATACTGTACTGTATTTTGATTAAACAAAAACGTAATTGAAAATTATCAAACTCAAAATCGCGATATTTCCTAGTTTACGTAAATGGATTAACTACTTTTCTTCCCTCCTATACCTAGTAAAGTGATTTGTTTGTATATTACGCCAGTATCATCGAACTCCAGTCGTGGAAGGGGGTAACAAACCGTGTTTCCGGTTCTTAATCGTTGATCCAAAGGAATAGCCAGGTTAATATTAGAAATGTTAGTAAAAATAAAATGATGTCCCTGTATTTCTTAGAATAACAAAGTAACATAATGTTTAATTATGTTCAAATTTGAAATAACACTAGCTAGTAACACCGAAATTCGAAACAAAGTTGGCAAAAGAAAATTCAACCTGACAACTAGAAAATCACTGTAATTCACTAGCATATGTAGTAATAGGGGGGAATTGGTTAGGATTCACCCTTATGGCGAAGTGCATCAACATCGGTTAAAAACGCAGTAATCATAGATTACGAAACGACGGTTAAACAGTAACGGTGGTTAAAATGTAATTTCTGTGCATCATTCATAATCACCGATTACTTAACATTGGTTAACTGACATCTCATTTAACCAGAGTAAAGTCTATGATGGTACACTGTTTCTACAAACTGACAAAAGGAAAGCATCCATACCGCTGCAAAGATAATAGTCAACGTCTAAAAACGACTGCGCTCACTCCGTTCTACATCGAAATGAACATGTCCTACATTTTCGCGTTGCATTTGTTTGCCTTTGGGCGATGTTATATTTGCGAGTTGCATTTCTTTGTTTTTCAGTGCTGTTAGATTAAAATCGTACAAAATAGAAAATTGAATCCAAAAACGATTATATTCCAATATGAGGTTAAAGTATCGATAGACTTACTTACTATATTTAAATATATTACATAAAAAAGAAGGAATATCCATAAAGGAAAAGGATGGAGAAGATTAGTAGGAATGTGTGTACGATCCAGGACCTCATTTACACCAGGTTACTGTTCATTATCCTAAGATCCATCCATAACTTCTCTTTGTTCAGCCAGTGACATAGAGAAAGAGATATTCAAGTATTCCCTCTTAAAATATAGAAAATAAGTTACATAGAATCGTAACATAAGCAACCGATCAATAGAAGAAATATGATTGTTTTTGTGTTATTTCAAGTGAGCCATTTGTAGATTTTGTTAAACGACATCCTCCTGAAATTTTCTGTCTCGTAAGAATTCTCTCTTTCCACTATAGAAACTTCACACTCACGCTCTAGGCCTATCCAAGTAATTCAAGTACTGTACAATAATAATCGTCTTCGAAATAAACATCAGTGGCTCTAGCCGCCATTTTGCTTTACTTCCTCTACTAATCACTGGTTATCTCCTTTAACCGAGTGAATATGGCCGGTTAGAGATTACTGTGGTTAACCTTCTATTTAAGTCGTAACCGAGGTCGATCCACCATAAAAATGCTTAACCAGGGGTTAGGTGACAATTTTAACTAGTGGTTACACTAACCGACGTTGATGCACGTGGGCATTAGGGTATAAAAGTAAGACGACCCGGGCTATGCAGCCAGACAGGTGTTAAACAAACATATTTTGTCAGAGGAACTAAAGAGCATTTTCATGAACACGCATACGCATTATCACGTGAGCACAAATAGCTAATAGCAGGACGTAATTGCCACACCAAGGCCTTTCCTAAACTCGTAAAACTGGCTCTCTCCCGCCTGTTTCGGCGGACCACCCACTTAACCGCGAGATTCGCCGTAAATACAGACACTACACAACTGATCAAGTGAATGGCGCGAGTACCCTGTGTGGGCAGACTGTCATTCATGACGACACGGTCAACTGTCGACCCTGCCCGCGTCGGCAAACATCTCCCACTCAAACAATCCCGAACTGTTAGTGTTACTTTTCCATATACTTCTACTTACTTACTGGCTTTTAAGAAACCCGGAGGTTCATTGCCGCCCTCACATAAGCCCGCCATTGGTCCCTATCCTGAGCAAGATTAATCCAGTCTCTATCATCATATCCCACCTGCCTCAAATCCATTTTAATCTATATATATATATATATATAATTTGAACTGGTAATGGAAATTACGGGAAAACGGCTGAACGGATTTTAATAAATGGCCCCTCATTTTCAAGCTTGGAACCCAAAGTTTTTCGGAAAAGTAGTAGTTTTCAGTGAAATGTCAATTTTCCTACATAATTTTCCTATTTTCCAAAATCCATCTGTTGTCAGTTTTGAGAACTAATTTTATCGAATCACGGCCGACTTGATTGAATTTCAGAACAAAACACACACTACAACAAACAATAGGCTATTACACGGAGGCCATGACCTGCAGGATTGCCGACATATTTAGAGCTCAATTCAATTTGTTATTAAAAACTGATTCTGTAGTGTATAATAATTTTCTGAGTACAGCTGTGTATTGGATATTCAAATCTACGAAACTTGAGGTGGTTTGATGACATTATTATCATTAGAAATTAAATATTATTATAGTTAATATCCCATGTATTGTGGGTCCCTATCACCACGGCATGGCGCGTCCTCAGGTTGCGGATAGAGGAGACGGCCTCCAGATATGGAGGGTAGCTGCGAATATATTGAATAAGCAGTCGTGGACAGCCGATAAGGGGTGGTCCTCCAGCTTGGGGGTTGGGCGAAGGGCTAACAACCCATCACCGTAAAAACAGCTTGTTACGTATCCCTATAATAAGATCCAGACGTTTGAGATGGGCAGGGCATGTAGCACGTATGGGCGAATCCAGAAATGCATATAGAGTGTTAGTTGGGAGACAGGAGGGAAAAAGACCTTTAGGGAGGCCGAGACGTAGATGGGAGGATAATATTAGAATGGATTTGAGGGAGGTGGGGTGTGATGATAGAGACTGGATTAATCTTGCACAGGATAGGGACCGCTGGCGGGCTTATGTGAGGGCGGCAATGAACCTTCGGGTTCCTTAAAAGCCATTTGTAAGTAAGTAAGTATAGTTAATATCATGATGTATCTATTTTTCATTAATTGTACATAATATTGATGCTATATTGATGACATGAAAGTGAAACGTTTTGAGGTTATGTAAGTAAATGTAGAGAATATCTTAATTTAGATCTTCATTTCTATAATTTACTGAGTGGCTGCTATATGTAACTACAAAACTTAAGTAAGATAATAATATTATTAAAAATCAAATATTTTTATATTTATTAGTCCAGTGGGGTTGGGTCTTTTTCATATACTTAATGGCGGTGTAGTGTAGATATTGATATGTGTCATTGTCTTCAGTATTGGCTCGAGAGAGCGCAAAAATTACAGTTCCTAAGGAAAGATCAAAAGGTATTACTTACTGATAAAATAAGAGGCCTAGAAAATTTTTTAGTCACCAGATCATTTCAGCAAGATCTCATAGTAGGATAAAATGATTTTACGCTCTACATTTCAAGTTCTACATGCAGCAGCTATACGAAAATGCTATTGTTCGAAAGATTAGCAAACCTGACATTTTTTTAACTTTCGCCTACAATCCACAATGATCTGAAATAGCTACTGCTATCGTCCTGACATTTTTACTTGCGTTTTCGCGTTGAAACTCAAAAACTGAAGTTGGATAGGTTCAAGGAAAAGTATTTGGCCTCAAAAAATCCATTCAGAGGGAGTATGTTTCATTATTATGGAAGCAAATAACTATTAAAAAGGCAAGTATTCTTCATTGAAAATAAATCTGAGAAATTTTTATTTGAACGTCTAACGAACTTAGTTTGCAGCAGCATTTGCTGCACAAGCCACTAGTATTATATATTCCTATCTACGTCTCGGCCTCCCCAAAGGACTTTATCCCTCTGGCCTCTCATTTCTTTTGCTACTAATGTTACCCCTCCTGTTCTATAAAGACTAGTTACGTTCCATGTACCAAATCTTATAACCAGGGAACGGATTTATATGGACTAAAAATA
Organism: Periplaneta americana; assembly: GCF_040183065.1. NCBI lineage: Eukaryota > Metazoa > Arthropoda > Insecta > Blattodea > Blattidae > Periplaneta > Periplaneta americana. The sequence continues at coordinate 22,787,506 of NC_091131.1, forward strand.
TATGAAATATGTAAATATATATGTAGTTATTTTTACCAAAATATGGAATTAAATATGGATTTTTACCAAAATATGGAATTAAATATGGACTTAAAATTATAAAAAAATGACTATGTACGTTAAATATTGGTACATTTTAATCAAACTAAACAAAAAATATAATGGACGTACCTTATCTTCCAATGTAGTTTCAACAAAACACAATTTTTATTGTCTGTTACCATAACAATAGGTTACAAACATTTCTTTCAAGTGCTGAAAAGTGAATCTTCTTCTATTGTCTCTGAGGATAGATTTATACTGACTAAAAGAGCGTTCGACGTCACAAGAAGTAATTGGTACATAATTCAATTTCACAATGTCTGCTGGGGATAAGTCCAAGTTAATCTTCACTGTTGATTCACCACTCATCACAGCAACAACCTTTTGTAGTTCTTCATATCCAGGGTTTTTTGAAAGTACAGTGTCCACCTTAGCTCTTACTGCATCTGCAACTTTACCTCTACCACGATTCAGTTGTTCCACAGTACTATTTATAATTTCAAAACTTTCAGATAGTGAAAGGTGCCTATTTTGGAGACTTTTGAGCGTTTTTATGATGCTTGAAAATGTATGCTGAATGTGAGCTAAGTCATTCTTCACACTTATGTCACAGGTAACTGTTTTCGCAGTATCAATTGAGACTGCATCTTCAGAGTCCAATGCAAGGAGAACATTGTTAATAGAGTCTATATGTTCGGCATAATATTCAACTGCTTCTAGCCATGTACCCCATCTAGTTAAAATTGGCTTTGGTGGCAATGGAATTTCAGGGTACATTTCTTTCAACACGTTAACTCTACTGGGAGCTTTGAGAAATACTTTTTTCACTGATGAAATCAACAAATCTACTTTAGGGAAATTGTCTCTGACCACTTCTGCCACACGATGAAATGCATGCGCCACACAAGTAAAATGAGTCAATTTAGGATATACAACAGATAATGCTTGTCCAGCTTTGACCATATAAGGGGCAGCATCGCTAATAAAGAATAACACATTATCGTACATAATACCCTTTGGCCACAGGATACCCATAGCTTCGTTGAACAGTTTAACTATAGTTTTGTTATTGCACTTTTCTAGAACATCACAATGTAAAAGAATTCGTTCAGAATATTGTCCACTTAACAAACCGATAACTACATTACCAACAAGTCTACCTTCTTTGTCGGGAGTCTCATCAATGGAAACCCAAATTGAACTATCTTTAATTTCATCTCTTATCTTCTGTATTGTCTCATCGTAGATGGATGGAGCATACGTCTTCCTAAGTGTTGACTCATCCGGGATTGTATGTTGAGTATATTTTTCAAGGAATTCCCTGAAGACCTTATTCTTTAGTTTGTAGAGAGGAATATCAGCAGAGATGAGAGAACGGCACAGGTCGATGTTAAACTCAGATCTTACATTCGATGTTGTTGGTTGTGTTAAAAACAATTGTCTCTGCTTGGAATTTAGTTGTTTGTTGGCCTGATGTTTACTAGTTGTAATGTGTTGTTGCACCAGGAACTTTTGTGTAGATGATACTGCACACTGACACAAATTACAAAATAATATTTTATTGTCAGTTGATAAACCATCTTCTTTAAATTCTGAAATGTAACTTGTTAGTTTTGATTTTAAATTGACTGAATGACGTACTTTTGGCATATTTACCGTCTTTATAGTATGATTTACAAAACTGAACCTATGTGTACTCTGACTGGCATTTAACTGTTGAGCTGCACAACTGAAGTCTGTTAAAAATTTTAAATTAAATTAATACAGTTTTGTAACTTACTTTCCCATTGTTGATAGGACTGCTAATTTTCAAATAACTCTGATGTTAAAGGGATTACTGAACATGTGTTTAAATCTCTATTGTTGAAATGTATTTTTAAAAGTTAATGGAATTTTGTTTTGTTTTATTGTTAAACCTAATATAATATGGACTGTTTTATATGAAATATGGAAAATATATGGAAATTAACGAAAATATGTACTAAACTCTAAAATATGGAAAAATATGGAAAATAAAAGTAGGATTTTTCAACCCTACACATTGTGAAACATAAAGATAATGCAAAATATAAATTATATTAGCTTTATAAGTAAATATGTATTTACATATAAATCCTTTCCCTGCTTATAACCTTATTCCTTTGCTGTGGTCGTGCCGGAGAATCAGTCCCATTCTGAGGCTTATTGTTAGGTTTCGTAACAAGCTGTTTTTTACGGTGATGGGTTGTTAGCCCTTCGCCCAACCCCCAAGCTGGAGGACCACCCCTTATCGGCTGTCCACGACTGCTTATTCAATATATTCGCAGCTACCCTCCATATCTGGAGGCCGTCTCCTCTATCCGCAACCTGAGGACGCGCCATGCCACAATACATGGCCATATACTTGTACCCAATATTATTCATTATTAAATCAAGAATATTTGAAGGATCGGGCACTTTATCAGGGTATCGTGAGAAGGGAAAAATCAAGTCATGAAATAAGGCTAGAAGGAAATAGGGCACACAAGATCACGGATGAGGTACAATCACAGTACTGAAAATTGTTAAAAGCTACGTCCCGCGCCATGACGTCGTGGTCCAAGGCATTCTACTTGGGACCCACGTTACAGAATGCGCGCTGGTTCCAGTCCTCATGGAGCAAGAAGTTTTCTCATGAAATTTCGGCGAGTGTATGGGACCGATGTCCACCCAGCATCGTGATGCACATGAGCAACTACAATAGTGTGACAGCGACGTGAGAATCGAACTCACGACTAGCGTCCCGCAAGAAAGCAGATCGCGCGGGGACGGCGCGCGGCGGAGAGAAAAAAGGGGAAAGGGCCTACGCGGCGAGAGAGTGGAGAGAGAGTGCGCGCGCATCTGGTGCTGGTAGAGAGGAGAGGGCTCTGGATTTTTCTGGAGTGCCATCTCTAGAGACGCGTGGAACTTTCGAGGCTACGTCGCTGTGGTTATAAATTACGGACGCGAAGGAACGACAGCAGTTTTCAGTTGATTAGTCAGCCAGTCAGTGAGTAAGCCAGAGCAAGCAAGCCAGACTTGTGTGCCGGAGTTCGACTCGAGTGTGCGTCCGCAACTGTATCAGCATCCGAAGGCCTGAGTTCGAGTGCAGTGGACCGCAGTTGGAGGGACCTGAGTTCGAGTGCAGTGGACCGCAGTTGGAGGGACCTGAGTTCGAGTTCAGTGGACCGCAGTTGGAGGGACCTGAGTTCGAGTGCAGTGGACCGCAGTTGGAGGGACCTGAGTTCGAGTGCAGTGGACCGCAGTTGGAGGGACCTGAGTTCGAGTGCAGTGGACCGCAGTTGGAGGGACCTGAGTTCGAGTACAGTGGACTGTCTCTGAAGGTCCGTGGTTCGAGATATTGTGAACTCGAGTGACTGAGCTAGAAGAACTGTGAACTGAGAACTGATAGTTCTGATTTGTAAATAGTGCTTTGTAAATATTAGTTAAGATTAACAGTTCATTGTTGTTCGTATTAGTCCAAGTAAATTGTCATTGTCGTCGGTGGAGCGCTATAACGAATACTGTGTTGAGTGAAAATCAAATTGTTGACGAGAGCGTTTAAGGCGAATTGTAGAAAGGAATTATTGTTGGAAGAATAAAATCCTATTGTTGAGTTGAAATAAATTCACAATAGGTTACTACAGTTTGGGGGATCATTCATAGTATTCATTCTGGTTGGATGATCCTCCACCTCTGCTTCCGCATGTGGACGTGAGGCCAGCAGCCGGCTAGTCGGTCTGGGTCCTTAAAGGGCTGTGGCACCACGGATTTTATTATTTTCTTTATTTTACTTCAAGTCGGTGACTGATAAAGTGTACACAATAACAAGCTATTTGATACTACGTTTATTATTATTATTATTATTATTATTATTATTATTATTATGTACCGAAGTACATATAATATTTCCGTGCAAAAATTCTGCGTCATCATATGATGAAGGATGAGTGGAACGGAGAATAATTCTCTCCGGCACCGGAATTTGAACCCGGGTTTTCAACTCTACGTGCTGACTCTCTATCCACTAAGCCACACCGGATTCCCATCCCAATGCAGGATTTAATTCTCTCAGTTTAAGTTCCACCTCATTGATCCCTATCCTGAGCAAGATTAATCCAGTCTCTACCATCATATCTCAACTCCTTCAAGTCCATTTTAATATTATCTTCCCATCTACGTCTCGGCCTCCCCAAAGGTCTTTTTCCCGCCGGCCTCCCAACTAACACTCTATATACATTTCTGGATTCGCCCATACGTGCTACATGCCCTGCCCATCTCAAACGTCTGGATTTAATGTTCCTAATTATGTCAGGTGAAGAATACAATGTATGCAGCTCTGCGTTGTGTAACTTTCTCCATTCTTCTGTAACTTCATCCCTCTTAGCCCCAAATATTTTCCTAAGCACCTTATTCTCAAACACCCTTAACCTATGTTCCTCTCTCAAAGTGAGAGTCCAAGTTTCACAACCACATAGAACAACCGGTAATATAACTGTTTTATAAATTCTAACTTTCAGATTTTTTGACAGCAGACTAGATGATAAAAGCTTCTCAAACGAATAATAACAGGCATTTCCCATATTTATTCTGCGTTTAATTTCTTCCCCAGTGTCATTTACATTTGTTACTGTTGCTACAAGATATTTGAATTTTTCCACCTCTTCGAAGAAAAATCTCCAGTGTTTATAGTTCCATTCCGTACTATATTCTGGCCACGAGACATAATCATATACTTAGTCTTTTCGGGATTTACTTCCAACCCTATCGCTTTACTTGCTTCCAGTAGAATTTCCGTGTTTTCCCTAATCGTTTGTGGTTTTTCTGCTAACATATTCACGTCATCCGAATAGACAAGAAGCTAATGTAACCAGTTCAATTCCAAACCCTCTCTGTTATCCTGAACTTTCCTAATGGTATATTCTAAAGCGAAGTTAAAAAGTAGAGGTGACATTGCATCTCCCTGCTTTAGCCCGCAGTAAATTGGAAAAGCATCAGATAGAAACTGGCCTATACGGACTCTGCTGTAAATTTCACTAAGACACATTTTAATTAATCGAACTAGTTTCTTGGGAATACCAAATTCAATAATATTATATAAAACTTCTCTTTTAACCGAGTCATATGCCTTTTTGAAATCTATGAATAACTGGCTGGATACTGCAAAAAAACAAGAAACGAGTGATATGAAGAAACAAAGCTTTTGATTTTAAACCGAATGCATTTGAATTCGATTCCAGTTAAAATATTGCTTTTGTCCCTTTTTTTCGTTTGTCTTGTTTTGTGAGCAGTGGTCTGGCGACGTACTGTTCATAGGACCAAGGGTAGTTTGTGATAATTCCTAATTCTCTCGTATATGCGAATGGAACAGGCGAAATGATTCAGTCCTTGAAAACAATAATATTAGTTTGAATACAGTAACACTAAGAGACGCTCCGTCATCGTCGGACAACGCTGAAGGTTACATCTGTTTCGCAACAGGAATGTTGTCTTAATGCTCTATCTCCGTCGCAGAACCCAAATAATTTCATCAGAGACTGGGTGGGCCCAGTGCGTGAAAATTCCAAGCACAAGTATAGGCGTTCAATACACATGACCCCCGCCACATTCTATCCCCATTCAGTAGTCTGATACACCCAATTATGTTTACCTATCATAAATCTTTCCCTCCTTCCCTTGTACGTCACAAATTTTTACGCTGGCCTTTGTTTGAAGGTCTCACACGTCGGTAGCACAAAACCTGACCTGCATTAAACCTGCCTGTTTTGTTAAAACTTGTCTCAAATAATGAATTTGGTCTTTTTTTTTATTTCGTCTCATTTATTGAAGAAATGCGTGATACAAATACGTTCAATAATATCGAAGGACACAAGTGAGTGCTTGGGCAAAAGAAAGGAAAGCGAGGGCAAAAAATATAACATTTCAGATGTCAATTAACCTGACCATGGTTTTTCTTTGTATTTCCACGTCTTTTAATTGAAATAGATGAACGTCAACTGTTTTCATAATAATTACAAAATAATTTAAGAACTGAGAAATGTAACTACACAACTAATAGCAGCTTTGTACAGGGACATCATTTTATTTTTACTAACATTTTTAATATTAACCTGGCTATACCTTTTTGCTACCCCTTCCCACGACTGGAGTTCGATGATACTGCGTAAAATAAAAACAAATCACATTACTAGGTATAGGAGGGAAAAAAAGTAGTTAATCCATTTACGTAAACTAGGAAATATCGCAATTTCGAGTTTGATAATTTTCATTAAGTTTTTGTGTAATCAAAATACAGTACAGTATTAACAATAAGTGTTTTTACCCACGAAATGAGTTATCCATGCGAACGTATTCATTCTGCAGTGTATATTATACTGTCTACAGTACATTAGCGTACAATATAGAGAATGAAGTTAAATTGTAAAATAATTATAATATGGATATTTAAACACATTTTTGAAAATGGTGACCGTTCAATTCGAAACAGGCTTCAGTCCTTTTGTGCATATTATCGTACTATAGACTACTGTAACTAATTCCAATTACCACTTTCGTCCTTCGTGCTAATAACTCATGCTGAAATAATTCTGTACCTACTCTGTAAAAACGTACCTTAGGTACTGTAAATTCAATCTTCACTTCTGTCCGATCCGAAAAAATAAAATTACTCAGACATGCTATCTACTGTCCGTCCAAGTAGTTATGTCGGAGGATCGTAGAAAGGGGGGAAATCACTTGACAATTAATTATTTATCGAGGCCCTTTTATTTAAGTTATTTTAAACAGTTGCATAATATTACGTAGACGTCCAATTCCTAACAGAAATTAATGTTTTCAGAAAAGACTAAGACAGCCCAGCCACTAGCCTTTTCAGCGGCGTGAGCAGAAGCAGATGGGGAAAATCGAGATGCGACGTAGGCAAACGGACGACAGCACCTGTGCGAAAATATGATACAATATTGAAAGCTGTTTTGTCACTAGAAAACGCGAACATATTTCTGGAACGTACTATACTTAGTACTACTTGACTGCATATACGCGGCCTTTACTAGTAGAAGGGGTGGGAGTGAAGTACATTCAAAAACTCAGGTACAATAAAAATTGAAGTAAAAATAAAATGATGTCTCTGTAGAAATAAAAATTATGGTTTATTTAATGACGCTCGCAACTACTGAGGTTATATCAGCGTTGCCGGTGTGCCGGAATTTTGTCCCGCAGAACTTCTTTTACATGCCTGTAAATCTACTTACATAGTCTGATACACCCAATTATGTTTACCTATCATCAATCTTTCCCTCCTTCCCTTGTACGTCTCAAATTTTCACGCTGGCCTCTGTTTGAAAGTCTCAACACGTAGGTAGCACAAAACCTGACCTGCATTAAACCTGCCTGTTTTGTTAAAACTTGTCTCAAATAATGAATTTGATCTTTTTTTTTTATTTCGTCTCATTTATTGAAGAAATGCGTGATACAAATACGTTCAATAATATCGAAGGACACAAGTGAGTGCGTGGGCAAAAGAAAGGAAAGCGAGATCAAAAAATATAAAATTTCAGATGTCAATTAACGTGACCATGCTTTTTCTTTGTATTCCCACGTCTTTTAATTGAAATAGATTAACGTCAACTGTTTTCATAATAATTACAAGATAATTTAAGAAATGAGAAATGTAACTACACAACTAATAATAATAATAATAATAATAATAATAATAATAATAATAATTATTTATTTATACTGGCAGAGTTAAGGCCATAGGGCCTTCTCTTACACTCTACCAGGTCACAAAGTATTCAAGCAGTTAAAATTTAACAAAAAAGTTACAGAACAGAATACTAACATATTACAAAGAGAAATAATAATAGCATAATAAAATCGACACTAAACAACATGAAAATAATACCATAATAGAAAAAAAGAAAGTAAAATACATTGGAATATAGCAAAAGCAACTCATTTAGCACAAATGGTTAATATGGAAAACGTAAGGAAGAATATAACAAAATAGAATATAATAAAATAATAAAAAAGAAAAAAAAAGAAATAAAATTCACAATAAAAGGCTACGATAATAAATTCGTCAGCTGATAAAGGGAACAACAAGGGGAAAGGAAGGAAAAGAAATATATAGCCTATATTTTTACATAACTATCGCAGAGAAAAGGGCTTATAACTGAAAGGAATCTGAGTTGAAAAAGTGCAATTTTAATTTATTTTTGAAACTAGACAATGTCCGACAGTCTCTGACATGTTGTGGTAGAGAGTTCCAGAAATGAGCTGCAGAGACGGTGAAAGATGAAGAGTAGAAGGATGTTCTGTGTTTAGGAATGGAGAGTGTGATATGGTGTTGTGAGCGAGTATCTATTTCGTGATATGAGCACAAATGTTGAAAACGAGAAGCTAAGTAGCTAGGGTTAGAGTTTTGAAGAATATTGAAAAGTAAAGTGAGAGAGTGAATAGTTCTTCGCTCTTTGAGACGGACCCAGGACAGCATATTTAGTGAAGGTGTGATACGGTCAGATCTACGAACGTTGCAAATAAATCGAACACATGCATTATGAACACGCTGTAGTCTGTCTGTCAGTCTCATGTTAAGGTCAGTGTAGAGAGTGTCACAGTAATAAAAGATGAGGCATCAAGAGCGACTGCACTAAATTCTTCTTGAGAAGCAACGGAAGGAAATTTCGAATTCTTTTTAGTGCGTGAATTTTCACAAAAATTATTTTACATACAGTATAACCTCTATTATCCGTGGTAATGAAGGGGGTTGGCTGAACGGTTAATCGAAAAAATCGGATAATCCGTACTATAGAAGACTTTCATAAATTAAGTGTTGCAGAATGCAGTTTCGGTAATTTTCTCCGTGGTCATGTGTTTTAACATATTAGGTAGTGGATCAGAAGTTTCAAGTATAATAGCTCTGTTGGAAAGAGTGGGTGAAGAAAGAATAATATTCAAACTGATCAGAAAGAGAATTGGTTGGGTCACTGACTGAGAAGAAATTGTCTACTGAAGGGTTCACTGGAAGAAATGGTGAACGGGTGAAGAGTTCATGGCAGAAGAAGAGATCAAATAATAGACGGCATTAAGATATATGGATCATATACGGAGACTAAGAGAAAGGAAGAAAATAGGAAAGACTGGAGAATGCTGGGTTTGCAGTGACAGAACAGTATGAATGAATGAATGTCAATTACTGTTTCTAAGGGTCAACGAAACTTTCTATGATGGATTTCTGTGGAAAGATAGGAAAACTATAGGTCTCATGTTATAGATTTAAGTAATTTATAGCCCACACTTTATCCTTTTTTTTGTTATTAAATCTCGCATAGTTGTAACTCCAATTCCGTATTCCGATGTGAGATGAACCACAATCCCTCTTTTCCAAAACCACTCAATTATATGCACTTATCTTCGATACTCAGCACAGCATGTATTCTTTTGATACTTCTGGAAGACGTTTTGCAGATAAATTAAACAGGTCACTCGAACGGTAGATCATAATGTGTAAGGGCAAAAGCTTGTAATATCACTCTCTATAAAAAAAAAATACGTACTAATGTATTGTGCAGTACTCAATATTTTTTCTGTAACAAAAACAGGAGAGAATGACAGACGGATAATCCAACAATCGGTTAATAGGGTGACGGATAATCGGGGTTGTATACCGGGGACAGAACAACTAGAGGCTTCAGTGACGTCACTACAGAAGAACCCACACACAGCAGAATTGTTCGTTGCACTACAAACTGAAAACGTTGACTATCTATTTTCACTGATCCAGCTGCGCTCTCACAATACAATAACGTCTGTTCAGAAAATGTTTTGCAGCTGAATGGTACCGTATACCTGCTAGTGCGGGAGGAGGGGGTGGTCGGACAGTAAAAGTAACCATCTCCAAGCTTCTAGATGTTCTGTCCCCAGTATACTATATGTGTGTGATTTGAGTATTCCAACTTAAGTTCTAGCAGCTTTGTAGAAAAAAAAAGGTTTATTTAATGACGCTCGCAACTACTGAGGTTATATCAGCGTTGCCGGTGTGCCGGAATTTTGTCCCGCAGAAGTTCTTTTACATGCCAGTAAATCTACTTACACTTAAATACAAGGTGCGGCAGAGGTATCGGACGATTTTCAAATGGAAATAACTCAGCAGTTATGTCATAATTAGAACAAATATATTACTGCCAAAAAAGCTGGCTATGTATGCCATTTTGTTGACATACATTTAGATTGTCTTGAAAATTATGTCCTTCAAATGGTGTCCGTCTCTGTCTATGCACTCTTCAAGTCTTTCTCTGGTAGTATGATTCCTAGTGCTATCGTTGTAGAGCGAAAGACTGTGGCATGTTCCCTAGGCTTGAGCTTTATGCCTTCAGTAAGCTTCATGTCATACACTTACTCCGATTAGGGGAATTTAGGACTGGTAGGTAGAGTGCCTAGAGTAATTGTAGGAGAATTTACATTTTTTAATGTTAATTTAGGGGAATTTACACTTGCCCGATTCAACTGCTGCTGCAGGTGTATATAATTAGGGCTAGGATTTTGATGAAAATGCATCTTTTTCCTGGTAAGCCAGAAATATGGCTGCTTTAGCATTTGTATGTTTCATGGTAGACGGAGTAGGGTATTTCTTTTTTATATTTTCCCCTTAAGTTTCTGTTCTATTTGGACATTTTTGTTGAATTTTGGTCACAGATCCCCATCATCATCATCATCATCATCATCATCATCATCATCATCATCATCCTTCACGAATTAGGCCTCTGTAGACCTGTTTCGGCCCCATCTAGCAGTCTTCTAAAAGGTCTTCCTGGTCGACGATGTCCTCTAGGTTTACACTGCACATAATTTTTGGGATTCTTGAATTTTCCATTCTTCTTACATGATCTAGCCAATTGAATTTGTATCTGCTGATTTTTTCTTCTACTGACTGACTCTACTTATAATTGAGGACCGTTTTTGCAAAACTTGCTAACTGAAAAAACTAAATTTTACAGAAGAGACAAAACACTATAGTAAGCAAGTTTTGCTGTATCTCTCATTTATAGCAGAAAGCAAGTTTTGAAAAAACGATCACACTTTGACACACTACAATGAAGAGAAATAACCCAATTTTACTAAGACGCTTTGAACATCATGTAGAGGCCTGCCTTATGTTAACGAATCCATCAAAATCTCAATTTTGCAAATTTTGCAGTTAGCAAGTTTTGCAAAAACGGTCCTCAATTGTTCTAAAATTTCTTAATTCCTTTTTCGGTCTAAAAGAGTATATCCTGCTGTGCTCATGAAAAATTTAATTTCCGTTGCTTTGATTCCCTTCATGTCTTTTTTCTTTAATGTCCAAATCTCGCTTCCGTATAAAAGGGAGGGTAATGCTAGTGTATTATATATTTTTATTCTAGTAGATTTTTGTACTAATTTATCTTTTAATGTATTGTTTATTATTCCTAGAATTTGTGTAACAAATTAACAACATTATTTCGCATTTATTTCTTTTGTTAACTCTCTACACATTTGGTAATTAATAGGCCTATCCATAATTTTATAGATATTTTTTATCATTTTCCTTCACGTTAATTAATGCCATTTTAATATACAAATGTAGCTGACAATCGTCAGAGTTCCAATTTTGAAAATTTAATGAGTCTTGTATATTCTTGTGTTGTGTTGTTTCACGATAATTCCCGCCCACATGTGTCCCGAGAAACAACAGTTATTCTCTGAAAATATCACTGGCAGGTGCTGGAATATTGGTTTGGTTTCAACTGAATGTGTTCAGACGACTTTTTATGATTTTTTTTTTATAATTTAAACAATTAAAGTAAATTTAAATGTTAATACTGTATGAAATAAATTTGACTTGGTTTGTCTATCTCTAAGACAAAATAGTAAGGAATATGTATCAAATATGAATGAGGTCTCGCCCACCTCATTATATTTTGCTCGACTAGTATGACTAGTCAGTTTGTTTTTATACCATTAAGTACGAGAAAAATTCGTACCGGCACCGTAACACGATACTACGAAAGGAGTTCGGCCGGCGTCGTGAATCGGGTCCCGGCATAGCTCAGTTGGTTAGAGAGCACTCAGCGCGCACAGCTGAGAGGTCCTGGGTTCGATTCCCGGTGCCGGTACGAATTTTTCTCGTACTTAATGGTATAAAAGTAAGGAATATGTTTTAAAGCTTATTTTTTAGGTTCTATCAGCCAGTTCGTGATTGACTGATTGATTGATTGAATGATCGATTGATTAACGACTTGCGTTTCTCAAAATTATTTAAGATGTGCCTACTTTTCTTTCTTTCAATCGATAATCCGATATTCCCTAATTTTCTGGAGAAATGGAACCAAAATTGGAAGAGTCTTGATTTTACAAAAGAAAGCCATTAGAATTTTATGTAAATCAAACTATCTGGAACATTGTCGGCCACTTTTCAGACAATCACGGATTTTAACAATCATAAATTTGTATATATATGATCTAGTACTTTACACTCGACAAAATATCGACAATTACTCATTAGTGGCCAATATACATTATCATGAAATTAGAAATAGTGAACAAATTAATATTACATATTGTAAATTACACAAGAGCAACACAAACCTTTTAATTATGGGGATGAAATTATATAAGCTCCCAAGTCAATATTATAAATTACCACTCAATAGCTTCAAAACTAGATTTTACAATTGGTTATTAAATAATCCTTTTTATTCTGTTGCTGAGTTTTTCAACACAAGTTTGTATGAAATTGTATTTTAATAAATAAGTTTAAATGCAATTTAGTTAGTTTTCTTTAATTTAAAAGTTTCTAATTATTTTATGTTTTATTGTATTATTTAAATCTTACTGTTTCTTTTATCAGTGTATTTTAAAACGTATTTATATGTTTTTCAATGTATTCTGACGAAGCCTAAAACTGTATGTCTAATGGCCAAATAAATTGAATTCATTGAATGATTGATTGATTGAATGATTAATATACACATTTTAGTATCGGCAATTACGCGACCCAAAGCTTTACTTCCCTCCCAAAGGAAATCATGCTGATGATCTTGCCGCCCATTTCACATTCATCATCATCGACCAGATTTGAACCCGCGAACCTCCAGTAGTAACCGCAAGACCACCGAGGAAGATTCAGCTACGAGTGTATGTAATGAAAGCACTGCCACTGCCCCCCAGTCAAGACATACCTCTATAAATGGAATGTTAACTTCTATTAAAATGGATACCGACGGCAGTAAAAAAGTAACAAAATTTTAAATAAACAAACATCAATACGACATTTACATAATAGTAAAGTAAACACTTCAGCTTTTATGCACAATGTATTGAGATAAAACGGCAATTCAGAACTAAACACAGTAGGAGAACTACAGTCCCTAATAAGGGATATTCATTTGCATTTTAAATTACGCAAAATTTAATAAACAGAGTTGAAGAACTGGAGAAGCGCTTCATTTCGCAAGCAGTCTGCAAAATAAGAGGAGCGCGATGTGATTACAGGGGGCGCGGGCCCTTCCTGCAATTATTTCACACGTCAAGGCCGACGGCTGGAGAGCGGCGAGACCGGCCAAATTAATGAGCAAGCGGGCCGCGGCGATAGTCATTTTCTTCCCTCGAAAACACATATCGTTTAAAGTTGTTTATAATCTGTTTACGTAGGCACTTCCATCTCGGCCGATCACTTAATCAAAGACGTCGGAATTGGGTAAGAAAACTACGCACAAACCGCGGATGCCACACACAGCGTCAGCTGACCGACCAATCAGTGTCCGAGCGTTCAACCCGAACGACGACGACGTCTGGCGCGGATCTCACGGGGTTGGGGTGAAAATATTTGTGCGCAAATTTCTTGAGGCTTATACATAATAATATTATTATTATTATTATTATTATTATTATTATTAGATCTGAAAAAGTACAAGTCTCCAGGTATCGATCAAATTCCAGCAGAATTAATACAAGAGGGTGGGAGTGCATTATATGGCGAAATTTATAAACTTGTACTTGCTATTTGGGAAAAGGAAATTGTACCAGAACAATGGAAGGCGTCCATAATTGTACCTATTTTTAAAAAGGGGGACAAAACCAACTGTGGTAACTTTCGAGGAATATCACTTTTGTTGACGTCGTACAAAATTTTGTCCAATATTCTTTTGAGGAGATTAACTCCGTACGTAGATGAAATTATTGGGGATCATCAGTGCAGTTTTCGGCGTAATAGATCGACTATTGATCAGATTTTTTGTATTCGGCAGATAATGGAGAAAAAATGGGAGTATAAGGGTACAGTACATCAGTTATTCATAGATTTCAAAAAGGCATATGACTCGGTTAAGAGGGAAGTATTATATGATATTCTTATTGAATTTGGTATTCCCAAGAAACTAGTTCGATTAATTAAAATGTGTCTCAGTGAAACATACAGCAGAGTCCGTATAGGTCAGTTTCTATCTGATCCTTTTCCAATTCGCTGCGGGCTAAAGCAGGGAGATGCACTATCACCTTTACTTTTTAACTTCGCTTTAGAATATGCCATTAGGAAAGTTCAGGATAACAGGCAGGGTTTGGAATTGAACGGGCTACATCAGCTTCTTGTCTATGCAGATGACGTGAATATGTTAGGAGAAAATACACAAACGGTTAGGGAAAACACGGAAATTTTACTTGAAGCAAGTAAAGCGATCGGTTTGGAAGTAAATCCCGAAAAGACAAAGTATATGATTATGTCTCGTGACGGGAATATTGTACGAAATGGAAATATAAATATTGGAGATTTATCCTTCGAAGAGGTGGAAAAATTCAAATATCTTGGAGCAACAGTAACAAATGTAAATGACACTCGGGAGGAAATTAAACGCAGAATAAATATGGGAAATGCGTGTTATTATTCGGTTGAGAAGCTCTTATCATCCAGTCTGCTGTCCAAAAATCTGAAAGTTAGAATTTATAAAACAGTTATATTACCGGTTCTTCTATATGGCTGTGAAACTTGGACTCTCACTCTGAGAGAGGAACATAGGTTAAGGGTGTTTGAGAATAAGGTGCTTAGGAAAATATTTGGGGCTAAGCGGGATGAAGTTACAGGAGAATGGAGAAAGTTACACAACACAGAACTGCACGCATTGTATTCTTCACCTGACATAATTAGGAACTTGAAATCCAGACGTTTGAGATGGGCAGGGCATGTAGCACGTATGGGCGAATCCAGAAATGCATATAGAGTGTTAGTTGGGAGACCGGAGGGAAAAAGACCTTTAGGGAGGCCGAGACGTAGATGGGAGGATAATATTAAAATGGATTTGAGGGAGGTGGGGTATGATGATAGAGACTGGCTTAATCTTGCACAGGATAGGGACCGATGGCGGGCTTATGTGAGGGCGGCAATGAACCTTCGGGTTCCTTAAAAGCCATTTGTAAGTAAGTAAGTAATTAGCTGAAAGTACCCGGCGTTGCACGGGTTTTCCTTTCTTCTTCTATTTTTAATTAAACTGATTATTACATTTTTGGAAATCTCGGGAACCTAACTATAGACAACCAAAACGAATTGTCTTTACTAAGCTAATATGAATCTTTGCTTAACGTCACTTACATGAATTGATGAACTCCTTAGCGAAATGCCTGCCAGCGTTAACTCAATTTAAAATAGTTGTAAATCAGGCACCGAAAAGAAAACATGTCATCATGTGCCCGACGTTCAACTTTTTTTTTTTAATTTATATATTTATTTGTTTTTATTTATTTATTCTGGTGTAGTTACGACCATTAGGCCTTCTCTTCCACACCGGCAGAAATACAAATACAATAATAGAAAAATCAAACTATGAACAGAGTAAAACCCAACGAAAATGTTATCTCTTTTCCTCTTTCTGATCAGTTTCAGCATCGAATCAATATGTACACATATAATTTAATTTATATTGGAAGATTTTTTACCTCTTGACCGCTGTACACCCACTTATATCATACCCGTTTTTTTAACATGACTTGGAAAACTATATCTAAAAAATTCAGAACATATTATATTAATTCTTATTTTATACACAGAATACAGATACAATATAAACTTGCATAAGTCATTTTTAACATAAAGGCTAATATTGTGGGAGACGTATAGGCTTAACGGTATTTTATAAATTAAGAGAGTGTTATTTCCACAACCCGTAACATACTACATTTGCAACGTGATTATACAGATAGAATTTCACAGTAACATATTTTCGGACGTGAACAACAATATTTTGAGAGACGTATATTTCATAATTAATACTATGTTATTTTCAGTCGCTTTACGTACATTCACATACTACATTAACAACATGACAAAAAAATATCATTGAATTGCTTTTTGATATGTGTAAAATATTTTTTTTTCCACTCCTTTGTATAGTATATAGTCGAGGATGTGAAAAAGACGCAGTTTTTAAGTCAGTGTCTGCAACTTAGAGCTACTGTCCTTGAGCTTAATTTTAATATGGCGATTACAAATGTTAGTCGCACTGAAATTGCAGTTGCTTAAAATCAAATAGGTATCATAGAAATACGCGAGATAAAAACATCATATTTCGTTTTTCCAGTTAATATTATCACTTCTATTACGTTTCGTATGATTCTTCACACCAATTCTTGTTGGTGCATAATTTTGGTGGGTCAATATTTCGCAATAGTACTTCTGGTT
The DNA here is from genome assembly GCF_040183065.1 of Periplaneta americana. Lineage (NCBI taxonomy): Eukaryota > Metazoa > Arthropoda > Insecta > Blattodea > Blattidae > Periplaneta > Periplaneta americana. The sequence goes on from NC_091131.1 coordinate 22,804,232, forward strand.
ATTCTATGTTAAGTAAATTATGTGGTAGCAATCCTTGTAGTTTGAAAGAATTCTAGAATTCAGTTGGATAAAACACAGTCTGCTCACTATCTACAACTGTGTCGAGAAATTCATAATACGGCCCTGGACTGCGTAAAGATACTTATTGCACGAATTATATTATCTAGTTTTAGCCTTCGTGATGTGTATCAACAATGTTATTTTATTTCTTGTTATAATTTCCATGGCCTCATGAAAGTCGATGTTGAATACAACAGACAATAATAAAAAAACAATTGACTATAGAAGATTGCATTTAGTATTACACATGAATATATTTTGATCGTATTTATTTTTATTTTTTTAAATTTTAATTGATTTAACGTCCATTTGCACAATTTTAATGTAGCCTATGTTCTTCTCCTGGTTATGAAGGTTAAATGTGCAAACTTTGGCACATATCGGTCAAAGCGTGTAGATTTGTATAAAGAACATACATACATACATACATACATACATACATACATACATACATACATACATACATACATACATACATACATACATACATACATACATACATACCCACATTCAATTTTATATATTAAGATTATTGCCATGATAGCATGATTATTATTGCCAAAACGTTTATCTAGTTTCGCAAGCCTCCATCTCTCGTGTTCAACTCATGAATAGTTACGCATATCAGCTTATAGGTAATTAAGTATGGACACTTCGCGTCTGTACCTTTGACGTAGCCGGACTGATTTCAATGACCTTCAAGCCAGCTAGAGCAGTGGTCGTCAGCATTCGCTGAAATCTGCAATGGGTACGCGGTGCCGTCCCCTGTGCACCGTCGTGCAACAGGGAGAGATAGAGAGCATACCCGCTACCAGCTACGAGAGCACTATAGTGCACTGCGTTTTCCGCGGGTAAGAGAGGCTAGCCCCAGCGTGCTCTGTGCTGACGACCCCTGAGCTAGAGCGTGAGATTCTGCTTTCTCCCTAGAGTTGGCGCTGACATCACACCAGCTAGCAGTCGACACAGCGGAAATATAACACATATATATAATTAATATACGTATCTAGGTACATTCTGTACTCAAATAAAATAAATTGGATCCATAAAATAATAAATCCGTCATTAACTGTAATGTCTAAACTCTAGAGTTCCTTTATAATGAGAGTTGAGACATTGACCCCAACAACAATTAAAATATGTAATGATTTGATAGCAGTGGAAATGGAAAAACAAAACTCTTATGAGAAGTAAAACCTTATACATATATTCTATTATATACAAATATTAAACGAACTCAATACTTAATTTTATAATGTATTATATTATTTTATAATATAATTTATTATATCTGAAATATACTTACTTACTGGCTTTTAAGGAACCCGGAGGTTCATTGCCGCCCTCACATAAGCCCGCCATTGGTCCCTATCCTGAGCAAGATCAATCCAGTCTCTATCATCATATCCCACCTCCCTCAAATCCATTTTAATATTATCTTCCCATTGACGTCTCGGCCTCCCCAAAGGTCTTTTTCCCTCAGGCCTCCCAACTAACACTCTATATACATATCTGGATTCGCCCATACATGCTACATGCCCTGCCCATTTCAAACGTCTGGATTTAATGTTCCTAATTATGTCAGGTGAAGAATACAATGCATGCAGTTCTGTGTTGTGTAACTTTCTCCATTCTCTTGCAACTTCATCCCTCTTAGCCCCAAATATTTTCCTAAGCACCTTATTCTCAAACACCCTTAACCTATGTTCCTCTCTCAAAGTGACAGTCCAAGTTTCACAACCATAAAGAACACCCGGTAATATAACTGTTTTATAAATTCTAACTTTCAGATTTTTTGACAGCATACTAGATGACAAAAGCTTCTCAACCGAATAATAACAGGCATTTCTCATATTTATTCTGTATTGCATTTCCTCCCAAGTATCATTTATATTGTTACTGTTGCTCCCAGGTATTTGAACTTTTCCACCTCCTCAAAGGACAAATTTCCAATTTTTATATTTCCATTTCGTACAATATTCTCGTCACGAGACATAATCATATACTTTGTCCTTTCGGGATTTACTTCCAAACCTATCTCTTTACTTGCTTCAAGTAAAATTCCCGTGTTTTCCCTAATCGTTTGTGGATTTTCTCCTAACATATTCACGTCATCCGCATAGACAAGCAGCCGTTCAATTCCAAACCCTCTCTGTTATCCTGGACTTTCCTAATGGCATACTCTAGAACAAAGTTAAAAAGTAAAGGTGATAGTGCATCTCCTTGCTTTAGCCCGCAGTGAATTGGAAACGCATCTGACAGACACTGACCTATACGGACTCTGCTGTACGTTTCACCGAGACACATTTTAATTAATCGAACTAGTCTCTTGGGAATATAAAATTCAATAAGAATATCATATAAAACTGCTCTCTTAACCGAGTCATATGCCTTTTTTAAATCTATGAATAACTGATGCACTGTACCCTTATACTCCCATTTTTCTCATTAT